>NW_022280048.1:7137843-7141852 GCF_004355925.1 Anarrhichthys ocellatus | reverse complement strand
CAGAGTTGTTCTTTGGCTCGGCGGGCTGGTATGCTCAATCCCTGTTGGAGTGTTCAGTATCTGATGAATCATTCTACAGAACATAATCATAAACTATGTGCATATGAGCGCGCCGAGCCAAAGAACAACTCTGACGGGGGCGAGGAGCTGCAGGCCGAGCAGTGTGTGGGAAGAGGGGGATCAATGTAACTGTGTTAGACTCCACAGAGTCCCTCAGGGTGCCGATAGAAGAAGAGGATGTGGAGGAAAGCTGCAATAATAAAAAGGAGCAAGAGCAGAGGTCATAAAAGTTAGGATTCAAACTGGGATTTTTTTTTCCTGCTGCAAGATGCTGGGGAGGCAACGGTATCCTCTCATATAAACACAAACCATGACCACTTCTGGATGAGGGAGCGCTGTTTAAGTTCAGCCGGCTTTGGCACGACTCCCCATTGCTGGACGCTGCAAAGGCCTGTGACGCGTTTATGTCGCCCTATTTAGTTCTTATAGTAGGAAAATGTCAGCGGAGGCCTTCATAGCGCTCCTAATGACAGGATCCTTATCTTATTTTGGAAACGTCGAACCGTCCAGAGACACGTTTATTTAGTTAAAACTGGATTTAATTACGTTGTTTTGTGATACGGCCATGATCACAGGGTTTCCTTCGGGGGAAGCCCTCCTGATGCTTAAAGCAGCGTTCTGCCGCATTTATATATAAATGTCGAACGGCAAAGCCATGTTTGTCAACAGACAGACAGGCAGACAAACAGCCTCGTGTCGTCTAAAGCTCTTTAATTACTGCACCAGGGTTCCCCTTCTAACGAGGGTGGACATTTTTACAGCAGATCGTGTGTCTCCTTTCTGTGGTGTTAATTTGTGTTGCTAACCGCGTTTTCTTCCACACTCAGCAGTGAGTACTTTGATTCTAATCACAGTCCTAAATCTGACGCTGGATAGCCTGCTCAAAATGTTCCAATATTTGTCCCGTCTTTGTGACTTTACACAGACCAGAAGAGCTGATAACGGGTCATAATGTCGGCTTTCCTGTGGCGCCATCTGCTGGAATACAAATAGCAAGGAGAACAATGCAAAACTCATAACGGGAGAAAGTCTAGTCACATGACAAAAAAGAGACAAAATGAAAAGACCTATTCCAAGAATACTAGTGGTGGGTTGAAATAAATCACACATACTGTGGAGCATTCTTTGTCAGTAGTTGATATCCACTGCAGTAAAGGTTTCTGTACTGAATTAATGCAATAACTCCTAATGGTATGATAACATGAAGCAATACCGCTTCGTGGCATGAATCTTACCTGAGCAAAGAGAAAACGCTGTAGGAGCTCCGGACTGAACTCTGGTCGACCTGAAGCAGACTGTTTTTCTTCCGCTCCGACTGGTCCTGCAACATCCACATGTGAAGTGTTTCAGTGCAGAGGCCAAACAGCGTCTGAATAAAGCTAATGCCGGGTATACTATTGTGATGCAGGAGCTCTGGAAAAACACTGACAAAAAAGCCCGTACCTTATGATCAAAGTCAGCTGCATAGTAGCCGTCATTCAGCCCGAATATTATCTCGTTGGGATTCCGGGATCGAATCTGTGGACAAAGAGATGGCAGCAGAGGCTCATTGTGTGGGGACGGAGACGGGGGGGGAGAACAAACAGCGGGCATCCGTCTGTGCGTGAGAATGTGCTGTCGGTTTACGAGCTTTTGAACGTAGTCTCGCTGTGGAAGAATGACAATGGTATTGACTTCTTTTACTGCATTTCGCGAAGGCTCCAAACGGAGTTTCAAAGTGCAAATACGACCTGTTCCTCAGATACGGACACCTCACGTTAGCACAAGTCTCATTGCTTAGTACTACAGATCACTGAGTCAATGCAGCATGATGTGAGATTTCTTTCCTTTTGATTACTGGCAAAAATGCTGTTTCCAGTAATGTGCATATCAGCTTACTGTATTTAAGTGATTGGAATAAGGTTTGGTCTCGATTGAAAACAAACTGTTCATTTTCACTATCTTATTCAGTGTAGAAGCGAGCCTAATGCGATTAATGCTACCTTCACGCACCAGCAACAGAGTGTACAGCTACATTGACTGCGAGGCGTCGTTGAAGTGTTGCTCAAGAGCACTGAGAACCGGCTAAAACAGCATTTCTTATATGGAGCGGAAAAGGGTGAAACTAGATCATATGATTGGCTGAAAAAAGTTGAGACCAGCTGAGACCCAAGTGTTGGGCTTCAGTTTGTGATGAGATACTGCACGTTTTGATGTAGACCATGTGTACAAGTGGCACCTGCATTCATAGGTCTCACCACTTACCGGATACATCCTTTTGCATCCTTTGCACACTTCCTACCACCCAGGGATCCTTCTGACAAAATTGCAAATCACACAACTAAAGTTGACATGTGTGCGGTTGCTGACCTGCTGTCCCGTGTATCTGAGGCCATCCAGGTTGACCTTCCATTCTATGAGGAGCTGGTACTGTTCCTCCTGTCCTCCCCAGATCCTCACTACGAAGCAAGACACGGAGGTGTCCAGGAGATCCGGCAGCATGCCAAAGTCCAGGCTCCGCCAAGTTGGATTCTGACACAAACACACACATAAATACATGACATTACAGCTGATCAGCACAATAACTGATTCATTCAATTAAGAAATAATCACACTCAAGCTTGAACTGAAGCTCCTGTTTATTGTCAGACAAGTAAAGACAATACAAGAGTGTTTATTTTTCTGCATGCTGAAGAGTTTGGATCAAAATCTAAAATAAAGAAATGTGCGGTACCTCCGTCAAACTCAATGTCATAATGTGATCCTTATACATTGCAAAGTAATTGAATCGACCTGTTCTACATTAACCTCAACGTTTTGATCTCGACTGCAGCTCGCTCTGCGTCCTTGAACTTCCAGACTGACGGCACCGAGTACTGGTTTCTACAAAGCACTGCAGCCATTTACATCATTCAATTATGGATCATTTCCCTCCATCGGAGAGAAAGGAAATCTCTGGCTATTCGGGTCACTTTCAAGAGCGGGCAGGGGAGGAATGTCAAAAGCAGAAGTACAATCCACAGGTTAGGGGGAGGGTAGAAAACAGAACTAGTGAGAGTCAGCAGAGGAAGCATGGAAACAGGAAGACAAACAGGAAACGTTTCCCGAGACGCCAGCAAGGACGTTAATCTCAACAGGAGGAAGTCGGGGCTGAGAGAGAGAGAGAGAGAGACGACAGGACGAGTCAGGACTCCCGCGGTGCGTTATACAGTCAGCAGCGTGCCTGGAAAGCAGCTTAGGCCAGCTCATGACTCGGCAGCAAGCCCAACTGTAATGGCTTGCTCTCCTTGTGTTGCTCCTATAGCTTCACTCAGAGCTGCGTCTGCCCAGAGTGAAAGTTGCGTAAGGGAACATTTCATATTCAGTTCATGTTGGGGCAAGTCTGACATTTTAGTCAACGAAGCATGTTTTGCAGCATGTCACTGTACATTGTGAATTGAAAACCAGTTTTAGGAAGCTGATAGTGAAACAACTAAACGTGTGCCAGGCAGCCGGTCTAAAGGCTGCATGGTGATGACTACAGCCTGATCTACAGTTTGATGGTTTGAGTAGGTTTACTCACCAGCGAGTCCCGTATGACTTCACTCCTGTAAAAATCTAAAAAGAAGACAAAGAACGCTTATTAAAAGAAGGTAGAAAACTCTCATGCACAACCAACAGGGTTATATTTACCCTAAAATACAATTCACAGAAGCTCAGCTTTAATTTGTGAATCCAGATCAGTTTCTGCCGGACAGCAGACACACCGTCGCCTAGAGTAAAAACACAGTCAGGACACCACGCTGACTTTTAGGGATTATGGGCGTGTTCCGATTCACAGCTGGGAGACGTACGTTTATTAAAGCATCTAAATGGAAAACCTTTAAATAAATACTCGCTCACCTGTTCAATGTCCATGCTGCAGCTCCATAGAGTGAAAACTGATGACATTATGAGCTCAGGGAGACTCATTTTGCGTTTGTAGATGCTA
>NW_022280048.1:7103301-7137443 GCF_004355925.1 Anarrhichthys ocellatus | reverse complement strand
AGTTTGGCTCAAGATGCTCAGTAAATTGCTTTACAAACTAAATCTGTCTTTCATATACTGACAATTAAAGACATTTGGATTTTCATATTTGTCATGACCACCGTGGCTTCTGTACATTAGTTCATAGGGGATGTGGAGTAGCCTGAGAAGTATAGAAAACACATTCAGCTCTCACATACTGTAGGGGAGCAACAAGCTGGTGTGTGTGTGTGTGTGTGTGTGTGTGTGTGTGTGTGAGGGGCGTTACCACTGACCTCTAGATATGCGATCTCCTATACAGAGGTGGAGGGTGAAGTAAGTGTCCAGCAGTGGGGAACCATTCTTGTTGACAATGTTTCTGGCCGCGATGCTCCGGAGATGACGCAATCGTCTCTGTTTGGCCGGGGGGGGGGGGGTAGAAAGAGAAGGAGTGAGAGTGAGGATGGCTAGAGAATAAAGAACAGATATCAGGGCTGCTGTGTTCAGTTTCACTCTGATCATGTGAAGCTTGCAGGCAAATACCATCGAGGCTGTCGTGAATACTGACTGCGTCACAGGACAAGTGAAAAGCCTTCGGGTCAATGAAGTACCACATTCTTTATCCTACACATAATCAGCTTAAAATAGCTGTAGTTTCCCGTGCACAGAGGCACCACCAGCTGTGACAGTCTTCTGGATGTCAGCGGTTCAAATAATAGAGGCATTACATCTTCATGGCAGAATGAAGTAGGCAGTTAGCTCAGGCAGGCATGACAGTCACATGATCACATGGTGTACCAACACTTTTAGCTCTGAAAGGATTTATCAAAGAATCTCCAAAACAAAATGAGCCAAATACAGAAAAAACATCATTTATTAAAATTAAAGCTCTCCATCTACATGGAACAAAAGTCAGTTAATCATCAGTTAATCTTAAAGCCAGCATATACCAGAGATACACAGTAAAGACGAGTAAAGACTTAAAAGAGAAATACCTGCATGACTCATTAGAGAATCTCTAAACCAATCCACCAACATCTGCATTGTTTCAATATTCATCAAAAAAAACCTGCTTCCAAAAATCACTTCAGTCAAAATATCTTTATCTAAAATAAATGACCCTTAAAAAAGCGGTGTGTGTGTGTGTACGTACACAAGAGGCAAAGACGGATGCCATTTGGCAAGTTCCCGCTTCAGGCGAACACACATCACAACTTCCCTCTTGACCAGCAGACCTCTCCTCCTGCAGCCAGACTCAGACTTAATCTAAATCATGGGATTACTTATTAAGATTAAAGGCCTCGCAAACAAAACCCCTGATTGTTCAAGGGACTTTTCACCCACTCCCCTACTTAAAAATGGGAATGCACATTTCTCAATGGGCCAATGTGGACCACATGCAGAGAGGAACGGTTGGGAGTACACTTGTGCAGTATAAAACTACTCTGTATAAAACTACTCTGTATAAAACTACTCTGGTGTTTTGGGCTCTTAACAATAACACTACACTATTATCATAATAGACTAAAATAAAATAAAATCAGACAAAGTCTAACTTAAGTATCACCATTAGTTCTCTGCAGTGATCAAACTGCTCTGATGGTGGAATGTGACAAAGTGATTAACTGGTCCTGTAATGCGTTAACATAAAGTTTTAGTCTGTGCTGCTGTCTGCCCTCATTGATATTTCATGGTTTCAGCTAGCTGTACCTAATAACCTGGTCTAAGCGATGTCACACCGTCAGGTGTTCGTGGGAGTTCCGTGCGGCAGATTTGAGCCGTGCACGTCTAACTTTTTGTAACTACGCGGAGGCAGACGGGCAGAGAAAATGTCCACGCCACAGGCCTTCTGCAGAGTTTAACCAAGGCTTTAGGCAAACACAAAGTAACAAGTAATCGTTGTGCTTGGTCTTTTGGGTTGTAGATACGTCCAATATGAAATTAAAGAAACACAGTCTATTGAGATTAGTCAGGAAATATTTGGTTGTGCAACACCTCCATTATTGCTGAGAGCTGAGGGGAGCCAATCCTGACTCCTAATAGAAACTGTTACCTTTACTGCATAACATCAAATAGGTCATAGATGTAACTTTTGGGAATAAAGTTACAATTATCTTAATTTTCACATTGCACAGGAGACATTTTGTTGAGCGTTGGTTATTGGCATTGCTGTGGCTTTAAAAGGTTTGGCTCCGAGGTGTTTCCAAATAACACTCTCAGTTTTCATAGTAAGTCACAAGTCATCCGTAACAACTCCCACATCAACCATCTCTCTTGAGTTTATCTTTTGGTACTGGGAGCCAGCGGGCCAGCAGAACAATGTTTTACTATGGAGCCAGAGAAGAGTGTGGGAAAAGCTGTTTGACCATGCAAAATATACATGAAACCAGTAATTAGAAATGCATTCGTCACAGCCTTCTCCATGAGAGATCAATCATGTGGGGGAGCATATGAAATGTACATAAAATAACAAATAAAAACACCTTTTTAAAGGGTCGGGTCACCTAAATACAAAAGGGACAATGTTTTCTACTTACCCATAGTAATATAATCTAGTGTAGTTGATTTATTTTTTTGATGATGTTTTAAGATCTGTCTCTGAGATGTCAGCTGTCAGACCAATATGACTCAGAAACTGTTTATTGCTAAGTACGTTACACATACAAGGAATTTGGCTAGGTGATTTTGTGTACAGTAAAAACAGTGCAATAGTATGACATCATTTAAAAATAGAAATGTACAATAAAATATGGTAAACAAACACATAAGAGCACATTACAACAAGTATATGTGATAATAAATGGAATCTCAGTGCTGATAAATCTTTCAAACGTAAGCTTTGAGGAGCACAAATAAAAGCCCATTCATCCCTCCATTGTATTGGGGTGGCTGCAGAAAATTCAAAAGCTCGAACATTTCAAACATTAAACTGAACTTACTTACGTGGTCAGATACCACATGATAACAGAGGAAACATGTTTTTTTTGTAATTTGGGTAAACTGATCCTTTTAAGCAAGTGGGGTTAGAATATGAACAGAAATGTTAACTTAAGCGAGTAACAAGGGACAAAAGAGTTAGTTACTGGTGCAAGACAAAATAATAAATGAAGGCCCAATATAAAATGTCTTGTTTTCCTTATCAATGTTTATACTGCTTAGTATGACCTACTACACGGAGAAGGGTTTTAATCTAATCTAATCAGAACTTTGCACTGATTGTGGAGCCAAGGAATGTAAGGGTTACTGTACATACTGGGATTATTGAAGTGGACTAAAGTGGTTTGATGCAGGCTTTTAGCTGAAACAAGTCCCCTGCTGCATATAGATGCTTCACTCGCTGGATGTTCAGTGCAGATCAGGTGTTTAGGCCTTTAAAGCTGCAGACTATTCATATGATTCTAAAGCCTGAAACTGACATCCAATAATGCATGTTTCTCGCTACAATAAATATCCAACCATTACTGAAAATTACAGTAATGTGCTGGAATGTGTGTCTGTGAGGGGCTGAGCTTACAGTCTGAGGTCGGTAGCCCTAATGAATGAACTGTCAACTGCCAACTTTTTACATGTCTTTTCCAAATGAATGCATCCATGCATGCATGGATAAGTGAATGAATGGGTGAATGGAAGATGCACTTTACTTCCCATGAAAGCACAAATGGAATTAGTTCATGGCCTTGTTATTTTTCATATATCAATAAAATAACTGTATAAGACAATATAACATCACAGTTATGACAGACGATACCCTTCAGCGGAGCTGTCACCTGACGCCAAGTTAAGTTGCCATTAGCAGAAGCGTGCTAGCTTCGTATACAATTAAACGTGAAGAAAGATATATATCCTCAAAATTGGGCAACACGCTGAAAAAAAGCCTGACTCAGAAAGCCCATCACGAGCCTAACTGGTGGTTAGTGTGCCTTGAGTGTCAGTCCAGTTAGCTTACATTAATTTACAGTAAGCTAGCTAACTGCAAGCTAGCAGTTGCTAGCTTACTAGCTAGCCTGACAGGCCCGCCGTGTTCCTCCAGGCAGCAGTTGCAACTGACGTTGTAAACTAATATATAACACACTGAGGCGGCCCAGTCAAAGCTTTCCTGTGTCATTTGAAAGCAGTTCGTAGTAAGCTGGGTTCAGGGGCTTTGCATTTACCTGCTGGGAAGTGAGCTCTACATGCAAGGCTCGAGAGGATGAAGTTCCAGAGTTAGTGACAGAGGCGGCGGGGATGGCGAGAACCCGACCGGTGACGGAGTTCATCCTCCTGTCGGCATCTAGCGGGTCCCCCTCATTCAACAAAACAACCCATCCACGACATCCGGAACACTCGGTTTAAAGTTTGCGAAGCTCCAGGCAAGACATGCAGACACGGCTGTGTGTGAGGGTAAAGCGCTACAGCGGCTGTCAGCTAACCAACGGAACGTAAACAAAGTACAGGCTATTTGGCTACACTTGGTTCGGAAATCGGTATCCGGTTTAGAGGCACGAAATCTAGGCTGCTGATTGGCTCAAAGTAACGCCCGTCACGTAAAGGCGGAGCCTGCTACTGAAAACTCGTGTTACTATTGGTTGTATTATCTGTTTATCTTCCAGGATGGGGCGGGCATCCGTTGAAATCTGTCAAAGCTGCAAAATATAAGGAAATTGCACAGAACAGCGTGACCTGTAGGTGACAGTTAAAAGGTGGCACCCAGACAATGTCTCATCTCTAATCTCCATTAGAGCTAGTACACAAATAACAAAAACTATTCAAATGTATATTGTGCTGGCCATCCAAGTGGCCCTTGTCCACTTTATGTCACTGATTTCCAAGTACTCATTAGAGGAAGATAGAGGAAGTACTGAGGCTCTTCACTGAGTAAAAGTAGTAGCCCAATACCAGTGTAAAATGACTCCATAACAGGTAAAAGTCCTGCATTTAAATTGATACGTAATCAAAAGTACAACAGTACTATCAGCTAAATGTACTTTAAGTATCAAGAAATTCTCTCAATGTAAACTGACAAATGTCATAGTGTTATATATATACTGTATGTTAGGCTTTATAATATTATTGGATTATTACTATGAAATCTGTAACAATGTATCATATTTATAAACTGATCATATGTTTTGTATGTAACATATGGAGCTGCAATGCAATACCTAACTACCGACGTAAGCTAAATGTAGTGCATTAAAAGTATTGAATTAGTATAGTGTGAAAAAAACTCAGGTACATCAAAATTGTACCTATATACAGTACTTGAGTAAATGTACTTTACTTTCCACCACTGCATGATCCCAACGCCTATTACTGTACTGTGTGATTTGTGGAAGCTTTGCTCATCCTGACTGCAGTATATTAAGCAACCATCAGAGGGCAGCATCAGACACAGGGTTCTGTTTCCTCTGGGACATTGGACTTCACAATAATATATTGATTGCTTTCTCTGTCTTGTGTTCTTCAGACAGTACCTGCATAGTTTGGAAAATGGCTTGTTGGTGTACAAAATAAACTTATTAGAGAACATACTTTTGTTTCACCACATTTTAAATATTGTAAAACACAATATTGAGGGATATAGCACTTTTTACACCACTATAATTTACAACTAAAGATACCTCAAAATGCCAGAAATGCCAAAAATTGTCTTTTATATTCTTTGTGCATGTGTGACTCCATGAGAGTATAATGTGAATATTTCCCTAAAACTAAAATCTAAAACAGAATTGTGCAACTTTATGGTTTGTTGCAATTTTGTCTATTTCCAAAATAATTTAATGGCAGCCATTTTACAATGCAGTAAGAAAAACAAATATACTAGAAACTAACTCGAGGGCATCTGTATGTTGAGGGGCTGTAAGCAATGTCGAATGTGCTCAAACATGAGGCCTCAAAGAAGTCACAATCTTGAGGTAAATTGGAAAAAATGATGCAGCACTAGAAATAAATAAATAAATAGTGTTTGGGAAAATGTTTCCAAAAACAAGACACAAAAACACACATCTACTTCTGAAAACATACAAAAATTTAATTTAAATATTGGCAGACGGACGATGCCATTTATCATATTGACAGATCTCTCTTGCCGTTTATTTCTTGCAAATTTCTTGCACATGGATTACACTGCTGTCTATAAGAAGGCACAGTGGTGAAACCAGAGAAAATGGCTCTTCAAATGACAATCTGATAATTAACTGCCCCATCTTCATGGCCGTCAACATCGCACACACTTACTTACTTCGATAATTCCCGGGATGTGTTCCATACCCACATACTCTTATTTCACAAAAGTACTGGTGGCAGCCTCGAAACATAACATAGTACCAGTAATACGACTGGTATCATCCCTTGATTTTTCAATTATCACCCATTGTACGGTTACAAAACACATTCACCGTACACCGGAATCCTCAAACATTCAGGATTTTCACCCACAAAACATGATCTTCTTCAACTGCAGCTCAATACCTTCATTTTACAGAAGTTACAAGACATCAGTGTGGTTTTTGTTGCATTGACAAAACACACCCGTCCAGACCTGGACACCACTAGGACCAGAAAGGGAAATCAAGACAAGCAGCACAAGGACAGTCTTGGAAAATTTCTCATATCAAAAAGGCATAAAAAACCTCAGAAGGTAATCAGCAATACGAAAAGTGCATCAGAAATATCTACTGAAGGAGGGTACTAAAACAGTCTCGTTCCTCTCTACAGCATACAATTAATACTTTATGGCGTTATAAATCACAGGCACACATGTACATGCGTATGCATTCATAATATGTACTGTATATCCATCCTGTAGAATTCCATCACTTTTGGCTTTTATACAGGAGAAATACACACCTGTGTGGGGACAACCTAGATCTTTGGCTCAATTAAACTTTGGGCTTATCGTCCCAATAATGAAGTGGTATCTTCCATTTGCATCGTTTGTGCATTAAGCATATACTGTAATAGGATTTAAAGAGCTTGGGGAGAATTACATGGCTGCATGAGTGAAAGACAAAAGCATTGGCACTTCTCTAAAGTTTTGCATGTTACCATGCTAGTGGAACTTTCCCCCCTCTGCACCGATAAACACAAACCAAACCCAATGCCTTCAATGAGACATGGAAACCACAATGGCATAATTGTTGATGTGGGATTTGGTATAAAAACTGAGACGGTTCTCCTCGATTGCAGCAGCAGGGAGAGGTGCCTGTTCTTCAAACCTGCCATTTCCTGAGAATGAATTATGCCATGTGTGTGTCTATGTGTGTGAAACGATGCAGAGAGCAGATGTTTCTTTAGCAAAAGTGCTCATGTGCAGAGCTTGCAGTCCAGAGATAATCCAAAATCGGGCATCAAGATAGGATGCGGGCCGGGGTGGGGAAGGGGGTGGAGGGGTCTGAAGATGCTGTCAAAAGTTCAAAGCTTCAACAGAGCCCCCTTGTCCTTTCACTGGATGTACAGGACGTCGCTCTCTTTCAGTCCGAAGCGGGTCTTGTACTTGTCAAAAAGGCACTGCAGGGACCTGATGTACATTGCGTGGTACAGACCCACCATCTCCTCAGTTGGATCCTCAATTTTTGGCACTGTGATTGGCTCTCCAACTATAATAAGAATAGGAGAGAGGGTTAAAACAAAGAGCTGATCAAACAAACTTCGGTTGAAGTTCAACCATTAATATAGCGTGCTGGTCGGACGAAGCAAATACGGTTACTGTACTAAAATAGCAGAGTATTGTTGACATTTTCACAGATAACCCAAATCTGTATCTTCGTCAATCGCTCTAACCAAACATTAGCTTGAACAAACTTGCCTATGGTGGTGATAGGATTGCCATAAGGCACAATGCCCCAGGAGTTGCCGAAGAATAGGCCACATCCATGGAAGAGGCATGGGGCAAAGCCTATGATCTTCTGCAACCTCCTTTGGAGAGACCGCCAGTAGGTCCCCTCCTCGAAGATCACCTGCTTGTAGGCATCGTTCTCTCCAAAGGAATACACTGGAACCAGGTCAGACCTGAGGAAACACAGAGGAGGTTACTCAACAAACTGTCCCCTAAATGTCCACTTACAAAAGTAGGACAATGCCAAGCAGGATGTTTCTAGAATTTAAACATCTAAAATCAGCAACAACATGAAGGAAACAAGTCAAATACAACAAGTGTCTAGTGGTAGATATATAGGAAGAAGAAATAGAATAGGAGTAGAACGGAATTAGCAAGCTAGCTAACAAGCCAGCTGTTTGCTAGCTAGTAAGCTAGCTCGCTTGTTAATTCCACCATGCTTTAATGCTACACTGGTTACAGAAAATGAGCCGTACAGAGTTGCCACTCATCTAGTGAAAGCAATGTGCTTTCCTGTGTGTGGAGGAAGCATCAAGTTGTTAAATTCTGTGTTTCCGAAAGTCAGTTTAGTTTATGCGGATGTTAGCTCGCTACAATGGTCACAACGGCAAAAGTACACATAAAAATGGCCACCACTCTGACCATCCTGCTATATTGATTTAAATGGAAATGTCCATTCTACTCCTATTTTATTTCGATGGGTGTAGACCTAACGAATGTGAAACAATAAAAAAGGTTCTGATGAGGAAAAAAACTCACAGAAAGCCTGTTAAATAAAAACTGTCCTCGGGCTGAAACATAAACTTTGCAAACTTGTTTGATTAACTGTATACCGAAATCATATGCACCAATATTTGTATTATTATATTACAATCATATCTGTTAATCCAATGGATTTAAAAACAAGTAGGGCACTCGAAGACTCACTTTACCTGTAATAGCCATCCTATTTAACTGAATAACTGTTTTATATTCGTGTCTCTAGCACAAAAACAATCAAACTGGAGGTTTTTTTTGTTGTGGTTTTAAATATGCAATATGATAGTTCTTATTATTAATCAGTAGGTCATGATAATTAACACGTAGGCAGACTGCTGTAGTTTCCAGTTGCCTTGCCCGGTATGGCAGTTATAAAAGAGTTTATATAATCAGGAAATGTTCTGGATTGGTATTAAAACTATATTAGAGCTCACGACACCCTCATTAAAAGGTTACAGACTTCTGTAAGCTGTGATTTTGACCTTCTCACAATGTTTATTTACAATATGGCCTGAAATGATGAAACTATCCCAGATTTTACAGGCGATAAGAAATAAAATGTCCCAAAAAATAAACATAATTGTGTGGTTCAGAAAATAGATTTATAGCAACCAGAATATTCTGTATACTGTCCTCATATCTACGTTGGACATAAATACAAATAAATTTGTGATTGCAAACCTTAAAATTGCACTTTTTACTCTATTTTCTGCAGAAATCAACTTAAGTGTTGTTATTCAACCGGTTTTAACATAATCTTTATCTTATAAGCATCAACATCAAACCATAAAAGCTCCAGAAAGTGAACCCAAAGTGACCTCAGTTCACAGCCCAGGCTTATTTTCAGTTATGAATGAAATTCTGCATAACTTAAATAACTTGTCTCTTATAGCAAGCTCTAAGCTCCTTTTAAAATGCTGTGATAACCAACAGCTATATAATCAGGCTTGTTTGGGTTAAGGAGACACAAACCCGGCCCACTTAATGGTTATAGTGATTAAAGCATGGCTGAGCACAAGCAGCTCCGAGCTTTATGGGGGACAAAACCGCACATTCATAAAAGATTCGGCGATGCTCTCTGTGAGGTAAATTTGACCTTCTTGTGAGTAATAATTGGTTATTCATTCCAATGAGTCACCGCAGCCCTGAGAATGACATCTTTTCAAATTCAAATCAGATCGGTCGAGGCTGTGTTTAGTCTGCGAGGCGTTGTGCAGCCAGCTCACCCTTTCTGCAGGGCCAGCCTCACAAAGCCTTTACGGTTCTTCAGGGTGACGATGTTCATGCCCGGCGCGCACTGCAGAGACTCCGACGCTCCTCCGATAACGATGACCACAGCATTTCCCGTCCCGTTGCACGACAGCAGATAGTCGATGGAGTTCTTGTTCACTGGACAGATACCTGAGGAACAAAAAAACAAAAAAAGATATGGAAAGATGAATGAAACTGCAGTAAAGAAGCAGTGCACAACAGGAAAATACACTGACCTATTAAGTCTGCTAACATCTTCTTAATCCTATTAGATCGGGTGAAATACTGGCTGCAAATATTGTAATTCTAAGTCTTTTTAGACTCCGCTTTATTGTACTTAATGCAATGCTCTATGAGGCAAACCCCACAAGTCTAGTACGTACGTAAAATTAAAAAAAGCAAAATCTGATCTACGGCAGCTGAAAATAACAAAAAAACAGTCTCAAAACAACAGAACATTTGCAAAGATTGTTGCATTACACATTATCGCAAAGAAAGTTCAACAGAGCAATTTACCGATGAAGCTTTCAAAACAACATGTACAGCGACCTATAGTACCCTAAGGGAGTAGGTACAGTATCTGTGGGTAAAGCTGAACAGCAAACAGCCCTTCAGACCATAACAGTTACAGCTCTATCAAACAGTGAAATCAGCACATTCAGGCAAACAGAAGCTATTTCAGCTGTGCAACAGGACAAAGGTCCGCTCTCTTACAGATACAGCTATCTGTTTTTTCAAGGACTCAGACGAGCCTTCGTTGCTCCTCATTGTCTCACCTCCAGACATCAGGTAGTCTCGAAGGACGGGCAAGCGGAAGTTTCCCGCCAGGGTTGCCAGGGAGGGCTTGATTCCCGGGAATTTCTTGGTGAAGCCCGTAGCCTCGGTCCCGAAGTTGCAGAAAGCACCGAAACAGAGGATGCCGTGCGGGTGGTAGCCAAAGATGTAGTTCCGGCTGGGCAGCAGCTTGTGGGTTTTAATTAGCTGCAGGACAATAGCACAAAGCGGACCAGTGTGAGGCTGATTTCCACACTGCAGAACATCTGATTGGAGAAATGTCATGTTATCGACCAGTATGGCTTAAGGGCTTGAGAACATAAGCGGTGTACCAGTTCCACACTAAATACGTATTTTACACTTCATAAAATACAGTCTAATCTCAAGTTTTGTCATTTACTGGATCCGGTCTGGTTCAGTTTATTCCTATAATTTATTTGATTGTGTAACACTCTTTGTAACATTATTGTGGAGATGTATCATACAAATAATCATTCTAATCTTTATGACTTTTTGCAGTTAGTAGTATATACACACACACACACACACACACACACACACACATATATATATATATATATATATATATATATACATATACATATACACATACACACAATACATCAACATAATTTATTTATGAATGTAAAATATTCAATTTACAATGTTTTAAACCTTCACATCTGGGAAGCTGGAACCTGTTATTTATTTTACGATAAATAGATTATCATCATAGCTGCCAATCAATGTTGTCGATGGTCTGATTGATCATTCTCTGACATGTGAGAGGACAAAGCTGATTTAAACTGTGAGGTTTAAATTGACAGTGACGGTGGAAAAGAAATGAAAATGATTTCCAGAAATGAAACGGTTTTCTGGGTTTGAGTCAAGACCTAATTCATCACCATCCACTGTCAGTTTGTCAGTTTGTCACTCTGCCACGCGCTTTGTGCTGTGTCGTTTGTTTTTTTCAGAATGCATACTGTTTTTAAAAATAAAATAACTAAAACAATAGACTTAAACTTTATCCACAATGTCAGAGATCGAGCACCGTGTTCCGTACGCATTGTATGTGGCTATGTATTTTGAGTATGAAGAGTATAACTATCAGACTTTTCCAGAAGGAACAAGCTACACACTGAAGGTCAGCTTAGAAGAAGTGTGTGGGATGAATTCAGGATACAGCTCATGTTTTTAGCAGAACGAGGACATCCTTATCAGCTCGAAACCGACATACCCTCCTCTGTCTGCTCAAGTGCACTCATAAAATAATGTCCCACTTCACATGTTGCTCATGTAGATCATATTGGCAGCAATACACTTTAAACACAGTATTATTTGAACGTCTTGGTTTCATCTTGAACTTGTAAAATTGCACAATATCATAAGAAACTATAACTGTGCTCTGATCTGCACTATAGACTTGATTCCATCACCGTGTGTACACAAAGCTCCCTTTGTCGCTGGTCAAACACAACCGTTGCATAACCACATTAGCAAAAGGAGATCACATCGAAGATCTCCATAGTACCGCAGGACTCCACCTGGCTGGCATGGCAGATGTAGAAAGATTACAGTAGGACCACGGGAGATGTGACCAGCATTTAAAAGTCATATTTGCGCAAAGTCAAATAAAAGCTCTGTCTCTATATCGATAGAGATATAGTCGTACATTGATAACAGTCGAGCCGTATCCAAGCACCGCCCACCGACCAGGTGCCTATTTGAGGTGAGAAATAGTCAATGGAAAGTCACTAGGATCACTAAAAAGAGGCAGAGGAACCTGCTTTATTCACTGATTATATGTCTCATGTACTACTGTCATAGTGACAGTTTGAGCAAATATTTAAAAAAGGATTTTATTAAACAACACCTTATATAAGGAGAGGAGACAGTAAAGAGCTAGAGGCTGTAGATTCACTGGTTACTGCATAGAAGCACTAGTATCACAGAAGAGTCTTTGTTTGTAGTGCTGAGGCAGACGTTGATGTAACACTCAGCAGGTATTACAGTCCTCACTTTGATTTTAAGGCTGGTTTGGACCTTGACCAGTTGGCTTCCAACTCGTATAAATAATAGCCCTTGCCCTACAGTCAATTGATGGCCCTGCAGATATATTCTGGTTATTTTGAGCTACGAGACCTTTTCAACTCTGCTGCGAGAAATAAACGATCAACCACACTCTCATCTCATGTCGGTAGTTAATAACCGACATTTGACAGAAACATAAAACTTCGCACAACACCAAAAAAGAAATAAATAAAAAAGAAAAGAAAAGAAACAACGATCAATTTATGTCTTGCAGCGATATTGGGATTAAAACGAGAGACGTGTGAAGAGTCAGCTGGCATCGGGCGGGTGACAAGACGATGATCTCATCAAGCCACTGAGACAAATGGCTGCATGGAACACACTGTAAAGATCGATGAGATGAGCAAAGTTCATCTACAAAGAGTGGGACTTCAAATTCCTCCCGCCCTGTTTTTCTGCTGTACAGAGTGTAGAAACATCAATGCATCAATGCAGGATCTTTTTCTACACTGATCATCTTTGTTTTTTGTTTCAATCATGTCGCGTATAAAATGCCACAAAATACTGAATAATGTCCATCACATTATCCTAGGAGACATCATCAAATGTAAACCGACAAAAAAATAAACAATTAATCTTACTGGAGGAGCAGGAACAATATAAGGTTTGGTTTAAGAACGATGATCAAAATAGTTGCCGATTTTGTGTGGAAGTCCACTAATCAATTAAGCAACCAACTGTTGCAGCTCTCAGCTGTACGAGAGTGACGATTCAATAAAAGAATCCCATGATAACTAGCTGAACAAACTCCACCCATGACAAACTCAACCCATGACTTCTGGCTTCTTCAGTGACAGTTTAGTCCTGCACAGTTACAGTACAGTGTGTTTGCCATAATCAGCATTGCCCTCTCATCTAAAAGATGCTACCTGAGGGCCAAACAAGCTAAGCACTGCTCCTTGGCCTATCAGGTATGACAAAGTCTAAAACTCCTGACCGACGTCAAGCACTCATCACAATCACCACGGGACAAGGAACAGCATGGAGCCGACAGCTGATACCCCATCCAACCCCTGATAAGCTTATCTACAATGTCAAACCTGTACATGACTGCAGATCGATGAACCAACTAAGTCTTACAATACTGAAGCACACAAGTCTTAAGAACGTTTTGTGTGGCGGCACAAAACAGGCGAGGCCGAGCACGCTTTCATGGTTCATCTCCCTACTGGTTGCAATCCCGACGTTTCCATAGCTCCACTGTTCTCTTGAATTTTCAAGGTTGGGGTTAGGTCAATTTAGCGACGGCACACCAAGACTCTGACAAATGTACCCACCCTGATTGGGAAGTAGTCTCGGAAATATGTCCACACTGTCCAGTTTCTCACCCAAGAGGACCTCCTGCCACCTGAGGAGGACATTACAGATTATTACACATATACAGCCGCAACCAACAATTCATCCGTTAATATTCTTTTTGACTATTCCATTAAAATGGTAGGGGAGGTAATGTTCTTCCAATAACAATTACATTACATTTTTTTAATTAGTGAATCATTTAGTCTACAAGATGTCAGAAAAATAGTAGAGTCCAAAGTAACCTGTTTTATCGGACGACAAAAATAGTTTTCTTTTACTATCAACGAAACGCTGAACGCTAACGAAACTATGCCAAGCTGTACTTTGGCATCGTGCTGTGCTTTGAGCTAGATGCTTACATCTGCATGCTAACATAATAATGTTTGGCAGGCACATGTTTACCATCCCTAAACATGGGGGTCAAAATTGGACTATTATGCAACAGTGATGTTTCGAGATTTTAATGTCTTGCCTTGTTTCGGGGTGTTCCAGTCAACGATGAGCCAGGCGGTGTAAATGGCAGAAATAAGCCAGCAGTCAGTGCAGAACATGTAGATCAGTAGCACAGTGCAGGCAGCACCTGGAGGGAGAGAAGAGAGACGGTACAATCAAGCACTTGACCAGAAATAAACAGTAATCTTAGGCTAAACTAAAGGCTAAAATATTCTGCCAAGAGCTAAGAGAGCAGTATATGCGTGCAGGTCAGAGATCCGACCTCCTCCTCGTGAGACTAATGAGAGTACAAGCTAAATCTTCAAGCTTTCTTTAGGCGAAAAAGGCCCGGCGGCGCCCACAAACGCACTCACTTACCCATGGCCAAGAAGCTGATGACCCATTGCAGCACGGAGATGACCTGCAGGTGTTTTTCCATCTTGGATCTGCAGGGCCAAAAAGCCACGGACAGGTCCTGCAGGGCAGAGAGGATGCTGCAGCCGGTGCCTGGAGGCAAAAGATGACAAATGATAAAAAGGAGAGTTTTATCAAAACTGTCAAATGTCCATGCGGGTGGATTATTGAAGGCACGGTTACGGACGCTTAAATGGATGAGGGAGAGAAGCGTTGACAAGTAAAGTATCACTTTTTTACTCCTAGTTTGAGTTTAACAAACCCAAAGGTGGACATTAAACAAAACAACTGAGCAGCCCTACATTTCCAAACTTTTTAGCCGCAGCCTCAACTACTCACCAGCTCTTTTCAGTCACCAGCCCGTGAAGGCAAAGCCATCAGCTGCGTGTGAGGAGAGACCGCGAGCATGAAGTGACGGACACATTAAGAGCCTCCCGAGCAAGTCAAGCTCGAACCGCTGAGAGCCAATTAGATGAAGATCTCCCCTCCAGGACAACACGGCCGTCTACTCTAATCCCATCTATGCACACTGAAAATAACCCAGGACCGGGCTGCTGCTGCTGGTAATGACTTTAAACTATGATGCTATGACGGCTTATAGGCTGTCGCTGCTTGAACCAGTGCCAGGAGAGGGACTGAACCTCGGTCGAGATGCAGCCGGTGACCGGTTCACAGCTGAATGGACCCACTTACAGTAGGCTATGTGCTCTCCGAGTCCGGCTGGGAGCCAGATCAAACTGGTCAGCATGCAGAGAGGTACACACACACTATCAGATAAAGCAAGGTGGACCATGTGCTCATGGATGGATTACTGAACAAGCCAGGCACAGGCCCAGGGGCCCAAAGTGTTAGGGGGCCCTCCCTGAACTTTGCTTGGAAAATGTCACTCAAAGAGACACATACTGAGAGACTGAGAGACTCAAAATGACCATAAAGAGACACAAAACAACTGCAAAGACACAAAATAACTACAAAAATGGACAAAAAAAACACAAAGGCACACAAAACACCCAAAAGAAAGAGATCAAATAACCATAAAGACGCATACGACTGCAAAGAGACGCAAAAAGACTACAAACTAACATGAAACAACTACAAAGAGACGCAAAAAAAATGTTGGACGTTGATTTTGGTCGCTGTAATTGTGTCAACATTCCCATAATGGCCGTGAAGACATCCATTCCTAAAGCCATTTCAGTTACATTACATTACATTACAGTCATTTATCAGACGCTTTTATCCAAAGCGACGTAACAATTCAGATTCTATCACAATTCTACACCGTAGCCACAGCTACGGGAGCAATTTTGGGGTTAAGTGTCTTGCTCAAGGACACATCAACATGCAACTAGTGGAGCCTGAGCCGGGGATCGAACTTGTACATTCACATTTAAAACTTCATTAAGACTAAAATTCTAAATATTTCAGCTGCAGAAAAATGGGTTGCAATAAAGCTTGTTGTTTGTTAGAAAGCAGTGGCATTGAGAGACACAAACACTGTGATGATGACATTCAGTGGTAAATCTATAGGTCTTTTTTACTCTCCTTTAGTATCACCGGGTACATGCAGTGTCTTTGTAGCACATGTAAAATGAGTTGCTTTTGATAATGTATCACTATTTTTATTTTTCAAAAACTTTTAAAAAATGATACTTTTTCAATTTGAAAATACCTTCATTATTATTATGACATTTTTTTAAAAGTGAAAATCATTTTTAAAAAAATAGGTCATAATAATAAGGTATTTTAAAATTATAGTTGTGTTTGTATGTGTGTGTATCTTCACGCAGAATAAAACATGACAGGTTCAAACTGGCATGTGTGTGTGTGTGTGTGTGTGTGTGTGTGTGTGTGTGTGTGTGTGTTCCACGTCGCCCTGATTCTTCCCAAAGACTCCCGATTAGTTTGTCCACCTCCACTGCGCTGTTTCTCGCCGTAGCCCGCCTTGTGCCCCTCACAGCCAGAACACCGGCTTACCTTTGAGGACGCCAGAGTACGCAGCCAGAATGGTCTTCATATCTGATCCTTCTTAGATGGAGAGAGAGACAGAGAGGTAAAAAAACAAAAAACCTCAAGATGTTTTCTCGCTGTTTGGATGTCACAAGTCTGACCCTACGGCTCCCCTGACACGGCTGCCTTCAACTGCGGCACGCAGACGCGCCGAGCCGGCATTTAATCAGCGCGGGGAGGAGCGAACGGAGACGTGCGCGAGAGAGAAAAGTGTATCAATAATGTTGCACGGGGAGTCTGGACGTGATAGCAGCAACACGTAGGATCTCTCTCTCTCTCTCTCGCTGTCTGTTTCTGTATTTATTGGGGCAGTCACGTGGGTGAGCTGTGAAAAACACCCAGCATGTATTGACCATTGATCCCCTGTCTTGCCTCCCCTCGGTGTCTCAAGTCTGGGTCTTTGGGGGGTTGGATGAGACAGATAGAAGTGTGTTTCATAACTGCCACTGTTACAGTCCTGCTGTGTGATAATGTTCTTCTGAACGTGCTCTGGCTAGTCAGCTTTTTATTCCTGATTTGATGTATTGAACAATAAGAATACTGTGTGTGTCCCTCTATGCGATACTTTGATATGCTGTGAGAAAACCATCTTATTATCTACCCGTGGGGACATGGTTGTTTTGGATGGACACGTTTCTTTGTCCTTTGTGTCACACGGTTTGTCTACTGTATGAATCACAACATGTGTGACACTGTTAGAGCTTTCCCTTCAATCTCTAAAGGGAAATATTCATTTACGGTTCAATTTATGATATCTTTTGATGTCTGAACTCTGAAAAGATGGCAGTGCAAAAGATGGCAGCCCAGATAACACAAGCTGCAGCTGCATGTGGATGGGATGGTGGGCCTTGTTGCACATGTGCATGTGCCAATGCAACAGTTGACTCTCTTCTAAGTGTTGGGATCTGACAGAGACTGCCAGCTGGCACCACACTGAAACTCACCAAAACCAGAACGCCAAGGTGGACAGACAACTGATGTACGGCTGCTGGCTGGAGATGTCTTCAAGAGACTTGGTCAGCGGTGGAAGAAGAACTCATATCTTTTACTTATACGTACCAATACCACTGTGTAAAAATACTCAACTACAATAAATTCCTGCATTTAAAATCCTATGAGTGGAAGTACAGAAGTATTATCAGCAAAATATAATTTCAGGATCAAAAGTGGTTTGTTGAATATTGGTTCATTATTTAAATGAAACCATCTGAGAAGTTCTCTTAGGTAAAACAACTCATTGACTTAAATGTGACTAAAAACGCTGGCTGGTTTAAAGTTCAACAATTCATCTGAAAAGTAACCGACTACATCTGTCAAATATATATATGGTGGATTAAAAGGTGTACCGTTTCCCCCGGAAATGTAATGAAGTAGAATATGAAAAAGTAGTACCTCGAAACTGTACTGCAGCACTTGAAGTTAGTTGCTTTCTTCCACTGGTAATGACCATCACCATCATAACCAATATGCCTCAAGTCTTAAGTCAAGTCCCAGCTGTAAGCGGTGCGTACCACATCAGCTGTCAAGTCAAGTTTAAATCTGCAGAAACACTTTGACTCAAACAGGAGGCCACAACCAACCCAACCCCCCCCCCCCGATACATTCCCCATACCGTGTCCTCGCCCCCTATCACTTTATCAAATTCAATGCTATACTCTACTGGAAAAAACGAATCTTTGCACTTTGTATCGAATGAAGTTCATCCCAAAAAACTGATAGCACATATCTGGTTGGACCGAGCCCAATAATCCTAACTGGTTTTGGCTGAAATCAGCCACGCAGTCCTTGACACCAGGCTGCTGTTGAGAAATGTCACCACCTAACCATTCTGGGCCATCGGTGATGCAACTCTACATCGCAGTCTCAGCAACTCACCTCTAATAAATGCCTTCTTCCTGTTAATTCGTGCTCAATCGGTTATTTTGGCAAAGTTTGTCGTGATGAGTTCAAGTCTGGTTTTAGTTTAGTTTAGTCGAGGCAGTTCTTAAATGAATTGTTTGTGTTGTGCAACACCTCAATTAATCCAACCTGTTTACACATGTTATTGTCGTGTTCCATATGCGTACAGCATACTGTATCTGAAGAGCAGATACCAAATCATCTACAGATATGATTTTATTACCATGAAAGCTTGTTTTCTGTTTTCTGACTTGGGGGTATGTTTTCCTTTCAGAAAAAGACAAGATAAGATATGAGCCCAAAGGACTCAGTGAACGCAGCGCGTTGATTCTTTTGTACATTGACCACTGTCTTGAAAAATACGTCAATAATGTTGTTACCCTGACAAACCAGTCACACTCCACCTGAGAGGAATCACAGACCAAACAATTATCGACTGCTGAGCATATTTGTCCAAACAGCAGATCCCAATGTGACAGATACATCAATGACCAATGTCTCTAAAACATAAAGCCTGGTGCATTGATTTATATCAATGTTAAGATTGCAGCTCTGCCGGATGTTGACGTTAAGATATGATTTACAGGTTGGCCATTGTGTTCCAGTATTGTCCTTGACACACGACATACATATCAGCGCTTTTCTAGTGACTGCTTTTTAAATTCTTAAATATAATATTTCCCCAAATCTTTCTGTCTTTGCATCACAGTTCTGCAGTAAGTCATTTTCTTTTAGTCAGCATTTTAATCAGCCCAACAAGCCCACACACACACACACACACACACACTCAAACCTCGTGCAGACTGTATGTTGAAAGGATCGGGGCATTGTCCAAGCTGCCAGTCATTTCATTTGGAAATTTCAGAATACTGCCATCTCATCTAAAAGGTGTCTGCCAAAGTTCACAGACGATCTTATCATTTGGGAACCTGATCTAAAAAGCAGGCACTCAACCTTTAATGTGGAATTTAGAACTAATAAAACAGTAAATGAGACACGCATTCATGTGCATTGAGCATGATTGAAGACACCACTTTATTTCATGCCCAGCAGACACATTTCACATGCATTTCTATGTTTGATAGAAGTCATTGAGTTCAATAAATCAACATCAATTATATAATATCATATAATAAGTCTTTTTCCATGTTGTTCTGCATTGAAAAGTCTTGAAATCTCACTATTGCAGTCTTCATAAAGCTGAAAGGCAGATATTAAAAGAGTAGTTCAATATTTTGGAAAATGTTCTTACTTCTTTTCTTGCAGAGAGTTGAAACCGAAGGTCAATACCTCTCTCATATCTGTATGGTAAATTTGAAGCGACTGCCAGCATCCAGTTAGCTTAGCTTAGCACAAAGACTGGGAAGGGTATAGCTTTGGAAGTGCTGGTAGGCGAATTTTGTTACCTTTGGACAGATCCGGGCTAGCTTTTTTCCCCTTTAAGCCTACAGCCTTTGTGCTAAGCTAACCGGCTGCTGAACATTGCTTCATATTTTCCATACGGACTTATCTGTAGGTTACATATGAAGCCAGAGGCAGAAGATGGTTAGCTTAGCTTACCTTAAAAACTGGGAAATAGCCTGGTTCTGTCCAAACAGAAATCTACCTACCAGTAGCTCTAAAGGTCAAAAATGAAGTTACCTATTGTTTGTTTAATCCGTATGAACACTGAAGTGTAAAAACAACAATACAATGTGGTTTTACGGTGGGTTATGTGCCAGACTATTTCTTGACTTGAATTTCCAGAATCTCTGCCAGGCTAGCTGATTTCAGTGCTAAGCTAAGCTAACAGCCACTAAGTTCATGTGTCAACTAAAGATATGATTGGGCAACTTTTTCAAGCAGCATTTTACTCCAGCAACTAGTTTTAACAACTAGTTTGGTGGTTCCCAACCTAGGGGTCACGCCCCCTCCAAAGAGTCACATGATAAATCTGAGGGGTCGAGAGATGATTAATGGGAGAGGAACTAAGAAAAAAATAACTTCTGCAACATATATTTTTATTCATTTTTGGGCTTCTCTTTAATCTTTGTGGGGTGTTTTATGGAATTCTGGATAATTTGACCGCTTGTGGCCTGAAACAGTTATGGAAATGAAACCAGGAGAGACGTTCAGAGGGGATGGAACTAACGACTCATAGACATGAGAAATGTGACAAGGAACTGTTATGTAATGTAAGGGGTCACAACCTGAAACTTCAAAGTAGCAGAATATGGAAATACTCAAGTTAAGTACAAGAAAGTCTAATTGTACTTAAGCACAGTATTTGTGTGAAGGTACTTAGATACTTTCCAACACTGAAATGTGGAACTATTCCTTAAATGTTTCAAGGGCATATTTTTGACACAAAAGAGAAAATTCAGTTGAGTGCTGTATACATTTTTTATTTTTTTTTATCTGTTTGTTGCAGATACCAAAGCCTGAAATCATTGGTGTTTTCATTGGTGTGACAATGTCTCCATATGATGTTGCAACCCAAATGCAACCTCTGACTGTTTGAGACAGTGTCAGGTCTTGCACAAAGGCTCAAACCCCAGACTGATGCCACCACTGGGAGATGGTGAGGAAACGTGTGTCATCAGTCCCTCTGAACCGTTTCCCACACTGCCCTGGCAAACGACAGCAGTCTGGATGAACAGCGAGGTCTCAGTTATGGATACATAAGCGTGTCGATTCTGGTTGCTTTTCTCTCATATGGTTGTTGAATGCTCCCACCGATACGGCATCGTGTCAGCAGTTTATTTCTCTTTAATTAACCGGCCAGTTTGGAGAGCCAATCAATTCTCCGAGCTAAAATAAATATGCATTCGAATCCAATCCGTTTAGACAAAGCTCAGGTGTGCGTCTTTGTCCACTCCGTAGTTGCCTTTGTGCTCCTCAAACAGATTGCTGAGCTCGTCCATGTACAGCTGGTGAAGGGCATCGAGTTCCTCGGCCATTGGCTTCTGATTTCTCTCCACCCTAATTGGACGCCCGACTGCAGGGAGGGGACAAGGTGAAGTACAACACACACACACACGCACACACACACACAGTCAGTGTACTTCACAGTTTGCAAAACGTTGGATGCCGTTTATCTAAAGTTCAATCTGACTTAAAAAAACTATTAGCCAACTTGGTGACATTAGATGCTTCTGCCAAAATCAACTGCAGCTTGGAAAATATACAAGTGTATATCAATATAACTCAGGCTTTCCCTTGCCAGACAAAGTCTAATGCAATGCATTTGAAATATTGCAGGTGAGGTTGCACCCGGATAGATGAGCCCACTCACCTACTGTACTGATGGGTTTTCTGTAGGGCATGAGACCAAAGGAGTACTGGAAAATGCCACGTGCATGGAAGAGAGGCAGGGCGATACCCATTAATCTTTGCAGCCGCTCCTGTGTCCACCGAAGCCAGGTTCCTCTTTGGTTTCCAACTTGATCAAACACTTCGTTTTCTCCAAAGGAGAAGACTGGCACCAGATGAGCACTGCAAAAAAAAGAAAGAAAAAAATATTTCAATGAAAAGGTTGTTTTATTGATTAACTAACAGTGTCCCGTGTTTGAAATGTTTTACTGATGTTCCTCGTTATAAACTGATAACGGACTGCGTACTTTTCAGGGAAATTCCACATGAGGGGCTTGAATAAGCCTCTGTTTCAAGATGCCACGCTCGAGCTGCAAGTAACCTCCTCTCGCAAGCGATGAGACCTTGGAGAATTAGCTTATATTTAGCAAAAGACCTTCCTCATTCCCCCCACGGCTCTCTGCTCTCACCCGTGCTCCATCGCCATTTTGATGAAGCCTTTCTTCTTAGCCAATAGTACATTGTAGGTCCCAGGGTGGGCATCGAGGGACTCTGGGGCCCCACCGACTGCTATCACCACAGCGTTACCACCGCCTCTTTTGCTGAGCGGGTATCTGGCGCTCTTTTTTTCCGAACTAATCAGACCTGCAGTGTTGTAACAGAAAATAAGAAGAAGTCAAAACAAGTTAAATAATACTTTGTACGAAATAGAATATATTAAAAACCTTTACTATATCCTATATACTCAGTTGAATTTAAGAGGTATAGTTGTATGGTCAATCTGATCGAGTATGATTGAAAGGTCTTGCACCTGCACACATGATGTAGTCTCTGAAGAACGGGGTTCTGAACCAAAGGGGCAACATGAGCAGGTAGCAGGTGAGGCCGGGAAACAGCTGCCTGAAGCCTGTAGCATTGGTGCAGAAGTTGGTGAAGGCTCCTGCTACCAGCACGCCATGGGGATGGAAGCCCAGGATGTAGTTGTGCCTGGGATCCAGGTCAGCCGTCTTCACCAACTGGACAAAGAAAAGAAAAGCACGCTGTGCGTTAATGTCTGTATCTGAATATCGGTCATAACCGAGTTGAATATTTAAATTGAGATCATCTGATTCATTCTAAAAGAGCAGACAGTGTTGCGTTGTGTTGGCCCAGCTTGGCAAAACTGTTCAAACATGTGCCTCCATATCCCAGTGTCAACCCTCTGAACCCACTCACAATCCTCATGTCTGTGTGCAAACTGTCTAAAAACATATTCACAACCAGAATATTGTAAGACACACTTCACCCTACATTTCAGAGGGAAATATTAGCAGCAGAGTCTCCCAAACAATGGATGAATGTACCGCACCTCTGCTACAAAAAGGGTGATATATACAGTGGACCTCTCACCTGTCTGTAAGATTCTATTTGGACTCTCAATGGACTTCATTTTGTTTTTTAAGTATCAAAAACAGCGGAGGAAAACCAAAGATATTATCTTTTTTGATCTTTTAAAGGAAAAAGAATGTGTGGAAAAACACGCGCCCACAATGTAACACGGCTGCCGACAGTTTGGTCGGGGTTTCGGGTATGTGATGCTAGAAGTCTCGTGCTTGTAGCCTCAAGCAGAGATCTAGCGGTGAAGGTTGCAGATTGCAACCTATTGAAACTTCTCCCGTGTGCCAAGCATGTAGGAGAACTACGGCGGTCGACGCAAAAAACGCAAATGGTCCTATTTAGAACCAGTGTGTGGTTTGGCCATTCTGGACTAGTGTAGGAACATGGCGCACTCCGTGAAGAAGTATGTAGATATAAGAAGCTCATTCTAAGGTAACGAAAACACAATGATTCTTATTTTTGGGTGATTCCAGACAAAAAGAGAACATACTTATTCATATTATTATATTAGACCCTCCTATAAATCTGGGGCAGCTCTTCAAATTTATCGAAAAGTAAAAATGAACTCTGCAGGTGTTGACCCTGGAATAGTACCAAGCACCATTTGTTTGTGTCTGGCAGGAACCCCAGCGAGATGATTCAATGTTTACACTTAACTTAACCTTTTATGTTTGTCAGGTATGGCCATTCTAGTTTCCATGAATCCTTGGAAATTGATTAATATTTCTCTGGAGAGTCAAAAGTAATAGTTTCCTGATCATCAGCTGTAAAGGACTAGAGATAAGATAAGCCACCTGCGGAGTATTGTGTGCAGGTCTCCTAGATAGTAAGAGGCACTAAAGGTCACAAAAGTCACTCGTCGTGTGCTGCCGTTTGTTTTTCTGCAGCGGGTGTTGTGCTCACTTCTATGAAAAACAAATCTGCTCCCCTCACTATTTGTGTCTGCGTGTGAGATTAGTATATCAAGGCCCTGCTGTTCTTATGGCAACATGCACAGCCATTATCAGGGAGCCATGCTCTCTCCTCAGGGTCAAAGAGGTAGCTTCAAAGAAGGGAACGCCTTCTATGACACCCGTGTCTATAATGTATTGAGAACATACTCATAGAGAGAACATAGTCATAAGCACACATAAGTATACATAATGCTTTACAACAATGATCATAACACATTATAAAGCATTTCATACTTCATCTTATAAGGTCAAGTATCACAATACTTCATAATTGCTGGCAGACACTTTCTTTTGCAAGTATCATAGTGTATTATAATTCCCGTAGCTAGATAGATTATAATCTGTTTATAATGCATCGTGATGTAATTACAAGTCACTCATTATTTCCTTCAAAAACATCATACAAAAAGTAAACAATGAACACCTTATAATCCCATTATAATGCATCATCAAAGGATTATTTATTATGGGAATTATAAAACACTTTGATCCTTGCAAATGAAATATCATTCAGTCATTATGAAGTATTGTGATACTTGATACCTATAGGTCAATATAACATGTTTATATTGTTATATTGTTATAAGACATTATGAATAGTTACTACTGCTTATATCTAAATGAGTTATAAACAGATTATAATGTGTTATAAGTATATTTAGAATGCATCATAGACGTGGGTGTCATAGAAAGTGTTCATACATTTTGACTCTATTACATTTTTTTTCTTTCCCTTTTCTTTCTCTCAATTCCTAGAGGGTCGAACGTAGCCGATCAGAGTAAAAGGATTTGTACTGTAGAGCTTTGAACCCTCACAGGGCCGTTGTGTGTCCACTCTGTTTGTACTGTGGGTACCTGCTGCCGCTGATCAGAGTCAATCATTAGCCGCTAATGAGGAGGGCCGCGGCTGTTTACAAAACAAAAGAACACAGAGCTCTCCCATGAGGTCGTCACCACGACAGTCCCCTGTGTGGCTGCCATCCCTCCCAAGAACTTTGAGTTTTAGAGTAAAGAATCAGCCATTTATTTATGGTGTCGATTTGGATCTAGACAAAAAAATGGAAAAAAAAGTGTGTGACATTTTGGGAAAGGCGCTTTCTTGCAGAGAGATAGATGGGAGAATTGAAAGCCCTCTCACTTGTGTGCTCTGTTAGTTATGAATTTGGAGTGCGTCTTGTCTAAATGTGTGTTGCGTCATTCTGTTGAAGCACATATCAGCTGGTGAGCTTTCAGTCTGAGCTGGTGATGGTGTCATTAGAGACGGTGGGCAGAGACGCACCAATGAAACTAATTAGACCCTCTGAAGGACACTGCTGCTCTTCACCCGCATATTGACTCCTTGTTTCAGACATAATGAGGCATACAGTCAGATGATGCCGATGATTCGCTTTGAACTGGATACGTGAGATTGGGCCAAACCGGAGAGTTTCATGAGTTCTCGATGTTGGAAATGACTTCACTTGTATTTCTCTTTACAGGGAGAGAATACAAACAGTAACAATAACCATTGTGTTACCAACACAATAACCAACTCCAATAACTCACCTTGGTTGCCAAACAGTGCAGAACCTGATTAGTGTTTTTATTTACAGTGTTTATAAAGCATGTAAGCAGGGACTATGACATTTGCATGTCATCACTATCTCTGCTCAAAATGAATTCTGTCGACCTGTTTGACTCTGACATGCAGGTGTTCAGGGGTGGACAGAATATCATGAACACCCGTCGCTCCGGTCTTCTCCTGGCTTTTATTATTATATGATGCTGTGTTTATGGTGCTCACTGCTGTAACTGCCTACCTTGGCGAGCCTCTGTTATTATTATTAGTTTTTAGGTTTTACTGCTCTTGTCCTTGTTTTTCCCAATAAAGATGTATGGCTATAAAGCTATTTTTTAAACGTATATGAATAAAGTACTACAGCGATGATAGGAGCAGTAGTGGCATTGATATTTCTATATTTAAAATCAATTCTGTCTCTTTATCATCCATATGTTAAAATGGTGTCTAATCTCAGAGTCTTATACTGAGTTGTACTCTCTGCTGTTCAGATAGTTCAGCTAAACAGGCCGGTACAGATTACTCTGTAATCTTTTATGGCTGCAAAGGGTAAATTGTGCAAACAGAGACACGACCCACTTAATGCTCAGAGACACAGATAAGTGTGAATATCTCACGAGGCAGGTAGTTTTCAACATTATGATCTCGTTTTCTTTTTACAAGCAAATCATAGACTCACTTTGTTGCTGCTGAAGTTGTGTTGTTGTTGTTGTTGCTTTCTGTCTCATCAGCACAGTTCAAAGTATTAACCTCGGGGCAGGATGTAAACCGATGTAACAAAGTGGATGTTGTCAACGGGTGTTCGGTTCTCTGTGAAGATGACTTGCTCTGCAGTTATTTTTCTATTCTTTTTTTAATTGAAAAACCTAACATCAATTAAGAGCAAAAGCAGGTAATGAAATGTACTTTAAATCACATGTATGCACTCCAGGTGTTTGACCACAAGAGGGACAAAACAGGCTGCAAGACCGACCCTACAGCCCTAAGTAATAATGTTTGGAAGGCACCTACAGCTTTGACAATCCGTTGTGTGCATCTACCCTGGATCCCTGGGTAATGTTGAACCAGTAATCCGACATTTCATGTTTCATGCGATTTACATGATGTCTCTTCATTTTTGAGGCTGGCGTGGCTGTTTTTCAGTGTGGAGGCCTGTTCCCAGTTTACACACTGGACAGTTTAGTTGTGCGGGAACGTAACTTTGCGGGGCAACTCTAGGAAGTTACCGCACAGCCAAAACAGTCCAGCTACGTGCTGTAACCCTAACCTTGACCCTCATTGAACCTGTAACAAGTGTAACAGGGCCGGGTTAGCTGTTTACACCTGCTTCCAGTCTTAATGCTAAGCTAACTGTGTCCATTGGCTCCAGCACCACATTTGACAAACAGATGGATATTAATCTACTCTTCTAACTGTTGCCAAGAAAACTGAAAGCATTGAAACTATTCTATCAAGTGAGCAGCGATGTTTGTGTTTGTTTTTTTAAATGAAAATCATCAGATTGGATGTCACCTGTGCACCTTGCATGCACCCTAATCTTTGTCCTTCATTAAAGTATTTTAGGACTTATGTAAACATAAGTCAAACACATAAAGACAATAATAAAGGTCTACTCTTTAGGATTTAGGGAGGGTATGTGTACACAGTACGTGACAGTATGACTGTAGGGAACACAGTGGTCTCAGGCTTCGGTTTGATTTGCTTCCAAAGACAGAGATAAGGGCTGCTGCTCACATGCGATCAAAGATAAGATAAATGAAAATGGCACAGCAAGAAGTCCTGATGTCCTGTTCTCCGACCTGCAGAGGTAAAGCCTCTGCAGGTCAGAGAACAAAGCTGTGCATATACAGTATTGATGCATTCACCTCGTGCATCGTCTGTCTCTAACCTTGATGGGGAAGTAATCCCGCATGTGTTTCCAAACTTTGAAGCCACACATCCAGGGCACCCTGCGGCCTCCCCGTGCAGGGGTGTCATAGTCGTAGAACCACCAGACGGCGTACAGCACACTGATCAGCCAGAAGCGGGTGAACAGCAGGTAAAAGAACAGGATGATGCAGGTGGGTGCTGAGGAGAGAGGAAAGCAGCGTCATGAGCAGCAGCTCTGAACACATGGTTAACAAGTGCATGACAAATGGAAAACACACTGTACGAAGTGTTCCTAGATCATGTGTTTAGCAGGGATTAGCCATTTTATGAATGGCTGACGTCTGCTCTGGATCAATAGCATTCAGGGCTGTTGGGAGATGACGTCACGAGTGGTTCGGTGGTTTCTGATAGCAGAACCGTGCTGATGGTGGGATGTCAGTACAATTTTATATGTTAACCGTGTCGTTAGCTCTGGTTTCTCTGGGGGCACGCAGACATCCAACAACACCACGTCCATACCTGATCACTCGCATCAGGTGATGGTCTGGATGCCAGTGATGAGATTATCTGCAAGTATGTGTGTTAAAAGATGAATTCCCATCCCTTTGCCTACATGCAATTAGATCGAAAAACTTGAATGGTTAATTACAGGTTTTGTTGTTTCTATGGCTGTACACAGCTCTTGAGGAGTTGTTTTTGAGATGGCATTTTTTACATGACTGTATTAAAAATGTTATCCTGTTTTGTCGTTTTTCATCTTGTGTGGCATCGTTTGTTATCTGTTTTATGATGTTTGTAACTCATTGCTGCCTAACTTGCCTCTCGAAAAGGCGATGATGATGATGATGATGATGATGATGATGATGAGGATGATGATGATGATGATGAGGATGAGGATTCCGGTTAAATAATGTTTTAACAAATATGAAGAAAGTTGGTGTGAGATTAATCTTAAGTGTATTTATTGTCACATTAATCAATAAGCTATATGACAAGTCGACTACACAGGACACACCTGGAGTCACCTGAACACCTCGTGCTGGATCACTTTGTCTTGTATGAGAAGAAATAGTATCCACTTTTATATGGCTAATAATGTCAAATAACATCCATTTTGGAATGTGACAGGACTGTGGGGGGGTATGTCAGGCAAACAGTGTAGATATACAACACCTGGTCTTTCAGAGCTAAACATATACACTAGGTGTACACATTAACTTGGATGCCGACATGTGAAATTGTAAGTGTTCTGAATAACACACAATGTGACCTGAGTTCAGTTGAGAGGGTAATCTTGTGTGTGCAGGCATGGACTGCACTCTGCTCGGGTCATGTCCTGCTTAGCTCCCTCTTCCGGCTATCCAGCAGTTCATGTCACTCGAGACAACAGTCCTCTACCGCACATATTCATTTACATTTTACCCAAGAGCAGCTGGGCCAACATGTTCGAACAGCAACACAAAGACTAGCTGTACAGATGTGTACTTCATGAACAGTACCATCCTGTCAGCTTCCAGATGTTTCCAGCAGGACGCCCATACAAACATGCACACTCACCCAGGCCGAGGAAGGAGTAGACCCATTGCAGCACCGCCACCGTCTGCAGTCTCCGGTGCACGGGCACTTCCAAGGGGGCAAAATCAATCTTCATGTCTTCCACGGGAAGAGGAGCGACAAACCGAGGCGCTGCAGCTGGTGGCAAAGAAGAAGAGAGAGTGAAGAGTCGAAAGTCTGCCCTTTTCGCCTCTCCACCACAACCTCCTATTGACAGCCTTATCTTAAAAAGTCAATCCCTATCTACAGCTGACTTTTGACCGCGCAGGGAAGGAGAATGCTAAAACACAGGACGGCATTCAAACATGAACAGGTGCAGGTGCCTGCGTAGAGCCCCGAAGGATATATTAGAAATACAAAACCCACTCCAGTAAAAGCCTCTTCACCCCCTGCTGCCGTCTTGCAAGCGATACAGAAGGACTAGAGAGCAGCTTCTTTCCTCAGTGAGACTCCTCAACTCATCACTGATCTTAATTTGTAAAAAAAAAGAAGTGTTTTTTTCTTTCCTTGTGGGGCCCAAAAGGGATTACAACTCACATTTTGTTGCGCAACCCTGTGTTGCAGAATGTCAATGGACGAGCCTTGTAACCCTTAATACACAGTCAGCCAGTCAGTTAATATTTGACCTGTACCCATGCAAAAAAAAAGTAAATGCACTTAAAGGACCAGCGTGTGGCATTTCGGGAGAGCTATCGGCAGAAATGGAATAAAATGTTCATAACTATGTTTTCTTCAGTGTAAAATCACCTGGAACTTTGAATGGTTGTCTGTTTCGTTTGGTTTCTCTGTTTATTTACCTCCTCTGTTGATGAATGGACTTTAGTTGTCACTGTGTAATGTATGTTTTTTTATTGTATGTATGAAATTGATGTTGCACTCAACGTTTAACTTTGCTGACTGCTTGGCCAGATCGCCATCGCAAAAAAATATTTAATCTCAATGGATATTATCTGGTTAAATAATAATAGTGGCAGCTTGTATTTGGTGGTGTGAATGCAGTGCAAATGTGCCTGAAGGCCACCATAGGTTCTCCTACATGCTTGGAAAGGGAGGGTTTCTGCTGCAACCCCACCGCTAGATGCCGCTAAATCCTAGACACCAGTCCTTTAAACAAAAGAAACATCCCATTGCTTCTGAAAATGAGCTGTCAGCCGTCATTAAAAAAATCCTCGGTTTAGATCATGTGCTTGTCTGTCAGATGTCTTAGAAATTGTAGTCCAATGTGAAACAGGCCCCCAGTGTTTGTAATGAGTTGGCATTATTCATGTGTTCTACTATTTGCTGGCACAGTCTGCCAGCAGTGTCTTTGTCACAAAGGCAATTTTACATGAATCAGTGGCTTACATTTAACATTGTGGACCGTTTTTATAGCTTTGAAAGCTAAATTTACATGAATCAAATAAGATTATTGTAGTTCATAATTAAATGTGGTATCATAATATTAATGTATTCTTAAGCTTTTTATATTTCTTCCTAAAATACATATCTTTGATTTGTATTTAGGTTACTTCAGGCAAGAACGCTTCTCATTGCTGATTATTCATTTTCTCATTCTCAAACGTCGACACAGAAACCGAAGCAAAGTGATGGCTGGACCAAAACGTATCTCATCCTGTACTAGTGTGCGTAAACAAAAAAAACCTGCATCAAGCTCACCGTGTTTATCGGCTTTATATCGGAAATGTGTGTTCTCATTTCAAAATAAAAGCGGCAGCCCTCAGTGTATATGGCTACAGACATGCCACGCGAAGAGACTTTGTCTAGGATATATTAGCCTATGTGCTACATCTCATGTGGTATTCTTTTATATACTTATTTTTAACTACACTAATTAAAAAGAGCACAATTAAGGTCTTTAGACCGCAGGCTAAGCCGGAATGTTTTCCATATTCTCTCTGACTTGACTCCCCCCGCCCTCCCCCCCTCCTCGGCAGCTCCAGCTCTCCTGGATGCTGAGCAGGCGGGCGGGGCTGTTTTTCGGTGCAGTGCCATGCCGTGGAGTGATGTAGCAAGACTTACGGGACACAGCGGGCACGGAGGGAAGCAGAGCAAACGTTAGCAAGGTTGTCTTTGAAATAAAAATCCTTCAAATCTGTCTATTTTGGGAAGCAAAATGGATTTACTGAATTCCATCTAACGTCAACGGTATTGGAGCCTTTCCGCGCTACCTGACACACGGACATCTTGTTTCTGTCATACCAGGATACCGGAGTGTAGAGACACATTTTGACTTTATTTTGGACCCGGTGCTGATTGTATTGTAGTGGAGCTCTCTACGGCCCACCATGGCGTGGCCCTGTATCAGCAGGGCGTGTTGCATGGCCCGCTTCTGGAACCAGCTGGACAAGGCTGACATTGCGGTGCCTTTGGTCTTCACCAAGTACACGGACGTCTCCGAGATGCAGCACATCCAGCTGCAGCCAGCGCTCCACCCTTCCCAGGGCCGGGACGCCATAGAAACGCAGCCGTCCGAGATTAGCGCCTCGAATTCGGCGCGGCCGCCGCGCAGGTGCGTCTCCGAGGAGCGCGTGTGCGGTTCGGTGATGCGCGAGGACTTTAAGCACTGGAAAGTGCGACCCGAGCCGAGCTGTAAACCCAAGAACGAGTACCACGAACCGGAAACACCGTTCAACAGTGAGACTCAGTACCAGAAGGACTTCAAACCCTGGCCCATCCCGAAAAGGTACGACCATCCCTGGATACAGAGACAGCCTGCCTCCGATGACCGGGCTCCGGACAGGTCCAGGCACGCAAAGCAGCCGGCGGGAGCGGACAGCGGTGTGGAGAAGAGTGCTATCGCCGACAAGGTCCAGGAGAAGGACCTGCTGCAGGGGCAGGAGAGGAAAAAGAGGACCAGTAAACAGGAGGGCCCGAAGAAAGTTGTCCTGAAGGTGGAAGGAGAGGGCAAAGGGAGGGCGGCGGCGGATGCTGTGAACAGGCAGATCAAACAGGAGATTACAGGCGACAGCTCGTACACGTGAGTTCATACATTGCCCCACATATGTGTCTACCAAGCTGGGGGTCCAGAGGCCTCAGGCGTCCAAGGGTCATAGGGGTCAAAATTGGTGTTATACTGTGTAAACCATTCACTTGATAATCAGAAATATCAGAGGTTTTGCAGAGGCCAACTGTAAATGTCTTTATACAGAAAACACAGCAATTCATCTGTTGTCAGGTGAAAATGGTTAGGGACTGTATGAAAATTAGTTGGGAGGGGAGGGGTGCAAAAGTCAAATTTTCTATGGCCGCTCCCCCTTCAAAACTGCAAAACACTCCACACAAGATACAAAGTGAAATAACACTATGAAATTGAATCATCATCATAAATAATTTACGGTATGTTTACTTCAATTTAAACCTTACTCTGTTCGTGTAATAATACTTATTTACATAGCCACCAGATTGCACAACATACATGGAATTTGCATTGTCAAAGTGAGGGCAAACTTAACAAAATGAAGCATCCTGTCATCATGAGCCAGGACGTGCAGAGCTGCCTCTAAGAAAATCAGCTGACGTGTTAAGAGGTACAAGGTCAGTGTGGGGATTGGGGTGTACAGATGGGTTTGTCAAACACAGGACTTTCACCCAGGAGACCGCTGTGTGTATGCTTTGTGAAACCAAAAGTCAATGTTGACTTAGTTTTAACTTAAGTTTGTTACATATCAAACCAAGATATTTTTCTAAATCTAACCAACTGATTTCATAGCGCACCTTTCGCTATTGTTGCTGGAATTAAAAAGGAGAACCCACAAAAGATAACTTTTCAGAAGATAGCATACGAATTGTTGCATGAGGATATGTTGATCCTGTATACCCAATGCTCCAGCTCCAAAAGCCATCACTTTCACATTTACATGTTTTTTGTTAAAAATACCTAACCCTGCCCATTTCTGAACCCCCGTGGCCCCCAATCATTTCCACACATTCCCTAATTAATTGAAGGACAAACATTTAATAAGTGGGGGGCCATGTCTGGGAGAAAGCATTTACATTTTTTTAATTTAAATTTAAATGATAAAAGATTTGTTAGTTGTTACATTCCTGGCATGAGAAAGGTTAATTCTTCCACAATAGAGGACTTAGTTTGGGGTGACAAATTCATCACTCAATCACTTAAAACAGGAAACAGTTGTTCACACACTTGATTGAAACCCAGAGGTGCACACAGCATGTGAAAACATGACAGATCAGTCAACTCTTACCTTCCCTACAGAAGGTAATTCAATTCAATTGAAAGGTGGAGTTGACTGTTGATGTTTCGGTCCGAGAGGGTAATCTCTGTCCTCTTATGCAATGCTCCAGAGGATGATGGGAACTGGTGGATGGATGAGCATCAAGTCACGCATGTCAGCGCCACTGTACGCAGGTCTCTTGAAGCTGTGCCTCGATGTCATCGGTTGCATTTATGTTGTGGGAAGGCTGTTGGTTGTGAGAGTGTGAGATGTAACAGATCCATTTCACACTTGAGGCTTGTGGGGATTTTTTTTGTTGTTGCTGCTGCTGTAATCTGTGGATTTGGGGGATTTTCAAAGCATTCAGTGTCTCATTCTTTGACTTACCTTCAGCAGAGTACTATCTCGGCATTTATATTGTGTACTGTAATCTGTAAAACATTATCGTCGGATTCACAGTGCTGCCAACAAAGGATGCTAAATGATATGTTGATGTCGGTGTTGCCGCAGAGTGCAGATTTGGGTTGAGACAGAAACCCCGACTGAAAAATCGGATTCGGCCGTGCGAGATCAGTGAGCGAGTCTTACAGCTGTTTGGTGCCTATTGTTGCCGTGCCTGTGTTGTTGAGCAGTCAGCAGGGTGCAGCCTGGGGTGTCCCCCC
>NW_022280048.1:7078460-7103201 GCF_004355925.1 Anarrhichthys ocellatus | reverse complement strand
TTTTTTTTGCTGTGTTTTGTTTTTGGGGCCGGGGGGGGGGGCCGGGGGGGGCCCCCCCCCCCCCCCCCCCCCACACACACACACACATGCCTTTAAATGGCTGCACTGTGACGAGCAGAAGCCCAGTCAGCTCTCTGTCTTGCTCCGCTGGTCCGACTTAAAGCAGGTCAACTGTGGGTTAATATCATGGACAGTGTGCATACAGTGTGAAGACTGCACACACTCACTAACACATAACATATACACTAAAAACAGTATTTTTGGGCTTTCTTATCACTTTTTCGCCGTTGAGTTATTATGCATAATCACACAAAACTATCGCTGCAGTTATTCTGGCCGATATTGTTGAAATTGATGTCACGATATTGGTACCAGTATTTTTCCGATGTTGATTTGTATGTATTACACCGTTTACTGTTACATCGAACAAAAACTACAATTTGCTTGGAATCATTCAACATGTATGATCATATCATCATAATAAGATCTTAATGGAAGACACTATAGAGACACATGATAACGTTGAATTATGTCCCAGTGCTACGGCAAACAGAAACAATGTCATCTGAAAAAGAAAACAAACATTTCGCACTGAGGCCCCGAATAGATTTTCAAGCCAACGTACTGATCGTCAACATAGTGATTATGTAGTATTGTAGTGGTCAGCGTGCCAGCAGGATAGCAGGAGTAAGATCAGTCCTGAGGAGTCCGCATCATGCTCTATGCTCAGGCCACTGATAACCTTAAGACAACAGTGCAGCAGATTCTGTGTTTCTGTGCTTTTAGCTGACCAGAGAATATTCAGTTCAAACAGATCAGTGATGCTGTTTCACCCTCTTTGTTTTCCCTGTGAAGTCCGCTGGAAGTGATGTGCCTAATGTAGTTTCATGTAGAGTGAGCACTGTGCTGGTGCTTTAAAAATAGCCTTCGAAATGCTACATTCCCTGTCAGCGACCGGTCGTATGTTAACTTGGGAGGCAATCTGGCCTTGTGTGCACTGAGTGAGTCTGTGAGTGAACGAGTGTGCGCCTCTGTTTTGTTCACGGCTAATCTAGCATTCTGCTGCAGCAAACTGCATCATATTTTTCACAGTTTCTGTGCAAGTTGCTCCACACGATATTTAAAAGTGAGCCATATCCAGAGCTATTTATAAGACGAAACAATTTCAGTTTTAGTAGTATTAAGTGCATGGATGTTGGTGTAAAGGGAGGTGCAAACTGGAATTATGGGCTCTTGAGAATGAAATACATTTAGTCATTTCTGCATTCAGAGAAAAAATATTAAAGGCAGATTGTAATCCTGAAACAGTTGGAAAAATGACTCATCATAAAAATGGCTATTGTGAGTCTGTGTTGGAGTGATACTATTGGTTACGTGCAGTGTAAATAGTAAAGGGACCTAGCACAGACCCTTGTGGTGCTCCGTATTTATCCCAAAGGAGGTTGTTTTGAGACCGTCAGCATAGACTGCCTGTGTACTGTGAGACAACTATCCATTTCTTAAACCTGTAGATATCAGTATTGGCCTCCAACGTCCTGTCTCAGTTGGGAACTGGTTGCAGCAATGTGTACAGTAGCTCTATATATGGAGACTCTGTAGCAGCCCCCCTTTTCTTTCTGCTGGTTTGCACCGGGCCAATCACACATGAAGTCCTGTTCCCCTCAGCTCTATTTTCTACTGTTTTTAAAAAACTTGTATTAATCTGCAGAGAGCACAATGGCTTTTTTTCTGCAGCGCACCCAGGAAATGCTACAATAGCACTTTTCTTTTTTATTTTTCTTGCCTGAACTGGTGCAGCATTTTCCACCAACAGCCTCCCAGTCACAAGCCCCATCCAGCCATCATCTCACCGCCAACTCGCTGCATTATGTTTAAAATGTGTCATTTTTTTGCATGAGAATAAGTCAAGAGCCTCAGACAGCAGCTGCTGGAGTCTTTGTTAGTGTCTTCTTTTTTTAACTACCAGCTCTGCTGTAAAAGACAAAAGCCCTTCTTCATCTTGTCAGCTATTATTTGTTCAACTATGCGATGCGTCAAATAAAAGACATACAAAGAGGCGACTGCATAAAGGGTTATTACAGAGAATTTCATCGTCGACAGTGAGGCACGTAACGCAGGTTCAGTGAGTTCAGGAAGGGAGAGAGAGCGAGAGAGAGGCCGATGAATTTATCTAAATTTGCATCACGTATTGCAGCTCGACATTTTCCACAGCAGCACAATCTCAGGAGCTTCTTCTTTTGGTTTTCTTCCCGCACATAAGCTCCTCCCTCTCCCAGACAAAGATACTCCATCAACTGAGAATGAGTTTGTCTTTTATGTCACGTTTACAGAGCGCACACACAGTAGCAGTAGTGGTGCTGGACAGTACACTGTAAAGAGGGCGATGGATTTAGAAATGATCCTCTTAGAGTTAGAGTCAGCCACGCCTTATGTTTCGACTGACAAGGACTGAATGCAGAAAAACAGAAATGTCCCAAGGTAACTCATTTGCAGAAAAAATTAACTTTGATTTTTTTTTTTTTCTCCTCCCTGAAAATACATCCAGTGCGGGGTAGTGGTAATGTAATACTAAAATGTCAGCTGATATCCAGTATTCATTTGTTGATCAATTCAGAGCTGCGACAGCTGAAGCTCACTGTCTTATGTAACAGATTTAATCTGATTTATCACATGTGATTACAGTTAATTTACAAGGAAATGTCTTCAGATCTGATTCTGGTTATGAATGAATTATGTAAGATACTGTAACCCAGTTAAACCTGCAGCTCTGACTAAACTCTGACCACTGCTAAAGACTGAAAGCCTGCACTTTGTGACGAACTGTCTGTATCATTATTACAGAAAGTGCACAGCAAAAATGCTCAAATCAACACTTTTGTTGTTGTTTTTCAAATACAAATTAGCATTACTGTCATTGCTGACAATAGCAAGAAACTAGAGACTGAGAGCCATCATTTGTGACCCGAAGACAAGCCCCTGTAATACTGTAATGTACTGTTCCAGCTCTCAGTGTAAAGCTGTTTCCATTGAGCCGCTGCCTGAGAAGCTAGTAGTTGAGAGGCTGCGAGTTAGAGACAAGGCCAACTGGTCCCCGAGGGAGGAGGGAGTATTGAGCAGAAGCCAGGCCTCCACCCGCTGACACACCAAGAAGCACTGCTAGGAAGTGAAGCTACAGTTCCCTTCTGGTCAGATTGATTCCCTGGAATACTGTGAGAGCAGCGGTCCGGTCCTTGATGTGGAGCCAGCTCTGGTGTGGGATTAGAGCCAGTCACTGTGGTCACCGTCAGTCATAACTGCACAGAAGTTTGTCCCAGCAGTGTGCAGAAGTGCATTCTAACGTGATGTGATTATATTACAATTTTAACTATTGATTCTTAGCTAAAATGTCAGAAAATTGTTAGTTCCCCAGAGCCATCACTGACATCTTCAAATGCTGGTTTTGTCCAACAAAAAGCGCCCGAAGCCCTACAGTATTCAATTTATAATGATACAAACATTTTATCAAACATAGATAGGGTACAGAATTAGAAATGATTCTGGTAGTGATTTATTTGCATGGATGGATTTAATGCTGTACAGTATATTCACCGTCCAGAGTATAATACCTCATACTGGATGGATTGCCAAGACACTTTGTGCAGACATTCATGGTTCCCAGAGGATGAACCCTACTGATATTGTGACCCCCCTCGCTGAAACACACAAGGGCAGGAAATGAAAAAAAAGAAAATAAGAAAACATAACTTATACAAGGGACTGGGACAGATTTTCATGGTTCCCTCAGGATAAACATCGGTGACCCCTGAACTTTTCATCTAGTGACATAATCGGAGCTGAATTCCAAATTGTCCAGTACATTAGTTTATGACAAAACACCTGAAAGGTTAATGACATTCTCATCGGCCTCAGCTGTACTTTGTGTACTCAAAAAAGGATTCTTTACTGGACTAAAATGGATTTTTACTGCTAGTATTCTGTGTCATTGTACTATTATGTGTCAAGGTCAGCTTGTGCAGCTCGACAGCGTTTGATCCCACTGTGCAGAAATTTGCAGGCGTTCGTTTTTATTCCTTTCTCCCATAACCCTCCCCGTGGTGAGAGGTCCAGATTGTGCCGTGTTAGAGCCGGGCTGCCTGGAGCTCAGCAGTGTTGTACGCTGGCGTGGTTCCACCCCCGTCACACGCCAGGGTTCGGCTGTAGCGACGCGGCCTTTCTCTGCACATCCCCTCCACCGCAGCGGGTCAGTCGTCCAAAACGGCTTTCCTCACACAGCAAGAAGAAATATCATAGGCGGTACGATAGCATTGCCTGAGCCGCAGTGACTCACAGATCCCAACATCTTCCCTAAAAAACGATGGAAGAAACAATGCAGACATATAAGATAGTAATAGAAAGAGAAAATAGAAGATGAGGTTATTTGAAATGTGCGGTTCATTTTAAAGGGACGTTTCACCCCAAAATCTAAAATACTCTTACCTGTAGTGCTATTTATCAGATATTATTTATCTAGAATGGTTTGGTGTGAATTGCCAACTGTTGGAGGTATCGGACAAAGAGATGTCTGCCTTTTCTCCAATATAATAGGACTAATACATTTGGAAAAATCAAAAGCCATGACTCTTTCCAGAAATCCTGACCCAAGTGCTCAAGATAATCCACAGACCTTGTTGTGAGCAGTTTCTTGTAATTCTCATAGTTCCTACCTGAAACTGCTCTCAACGAGGTCCGTTACAGTCACACAACAGATTAACGGACTGTACTGTCCATAAGAACACCAGAAACAAGCACAATTTCGCAATAGCTGCGACCTCGTACGCATCCAGATACAACCTCGCAACACATGACCTCCACCCCATTTCAGCCTCCTAGGGCGAAACAATGTGATGGGGAACATAGACTGTATATAAGAAGTGGACGTAGTCATCGTGACATCACCCATTGGTTATGACGCCTCGAGTCCGGTGATTTTGGCGTCATCATCTTGGAATACGGCTGTCGCTGTGTTGTTGTTTTCACAACCAATGAACGTAAGTCACCATATTTGAAATGCGGAAAAGTGACGTAGTGGCGCCGGATACGGTTCTGGTAGCGGCAGTGACCTGTCAATCACAGTAAGCCCTGCCCTAAAGTATACTCTGCTTTCTGGTCTATTTGACTCTAAATGGATCATAATTTACTAAATGAACATCATGCTGTATTGAAGAAGACTTGAAACTAGAGATTGAGACCATAAACTCATGTTTACAATGTTTACTGAGGTAATAAATCAAGAGAGAAGTAGAGTCATTTTCTCATAGACTTCTATACAACCAGAGGAGTCGCCCCCTGCTTGTCAGTCGAGAGAATGCAAGTTTTAAGCAGTGGTGTATAAAGTACCCAAAAGCCATACTTAAGTAAAAGTAAAGATACCTTACTGGAAAATGACTCCAGTAAAAGTAAAAGTCACCTATTAGAATACTACTTGAGTAAAAGTCTTACAAAGTATCTGATATTTATTGTACTTAAGTATCAAAAGTAATTTTCTGATATTAAATGTACTTAAGTATTGAAAGTAAAAGTACAAGTAAATGCTGTTAATAAAAAAGCAAAGGGTCAGAATTTTGAGAATTATGAAGTTTATTCTTTTAAGTGCTGTGGCACCATCACCAAGGACATGGAGCTGTGTTGAAAATAATTGGGTTGGCTGTGATCCATCCAGGAGCAACAATGTTCAACATAATATATTGTACATAAGTATACTTTTGCATCTACTATGAACTTATCATCATAATTCTCCGAAAAGCAATATGACACTATGAAGGAGTTGTAACAGTGCGTTTATAAGTATGCTCATTCCGACTAGAGGATGTAGAGGGCAAAGGCATCATATTGTGTTCAACAAAAAACATCCACTTGATGCATCAGGTCAGTGTTGTGAGAAAGGACACCTGCCTTGTAAACTCCTGTGGGCCTGATTTGAACACAATAGGCAAAGGTTTTGCTCAAGCTGAATCTGCTACCATCATAACTCCATCTGATCATCCACAAAATGACTCAAATATCAAAACATGATCAATACTAAAGCAGCACCGAAAGTAACAACCCAGTCATTACTGGAAACTGAAAAATGTCCTGTTCATCTTCAAAAGAAGTTGGTTTTCAAAATTGCGAGCATTCAGTCTCGCTCGTCTTGGGCTGAAGACTAGTCCTGCGATGCTAAATAGCCTTTCACATGCCGCTGAGGCAGGTAGAGGTGTGTTCAGCTTCACAGACAGCTTGCGCACAGCTGGGAAGGATTTCCCCTAATGCTAACACTAATGCTGCGCTCTCGCGGCTCCTGTCAATCCTATGGTGTGGTGGCTAGCTAACGTTAAGTTAGCTAACGTTAGCCAACTAGTGCTGCAATGATTATAGCTAAGATGACTCAAATCAACAAAATCTCACAACTGTCAACACTTCCTCAGCTCACTAACTCGCTAGCGATCCACGGGTGTTGGTCTTCGTCACCACCGTCGTGTGTTGCGGGAGTAGCAGGTGCTTCCATTTCTGCTTCCATCATGAAATCAGTCATCGTAGAGTGGAATTATACTCGTGTAGTCGCTCGCTAGCTATAGCATATAGCATCCTGGGCATCACTGGGAATCTAAACACCGCGGCTTTGAGAGCACTTGTTTTGCGCATTAACGTGATTAACCAATGATTTAACTTGCAAGCTAGGACCACTGATTCACCAAACCTGCTTGCTTGCAGTCTCTGTTCCACGACAGTCCCCGACGCTGGTCTCATGATTCATTTGTTTCTAAAGATAGATTTGATTTTGTAGCGAGTAACGAAGGTTTCAGGGGAAATGTATCGGAGTAAAAGTATCAGTTTCCTTTGCAAAATGTAGTGAAGTAAAAGTAAAAGTCAACAGAAATATAAGTAGTAAAGTAAAGTACAGATATCCAAAAAAACGACTTAAGTACAGTAACGAAGTATTTCTACTTCGTTACTATACACCACTGGTTTTAAGACACTTCCGCATCAGCTTCACTCGGCAGAACCGGAGGTTGCTGCCTGTTGGGGAAGTTTTTGTCAAACGACAGAGCAAGTCATTGAGTGGCTAGTCGTAGCTAAAACACTGTGACATCCTGAAAGGAGCTGGGTGTACTTAACGAGAGTAGTGTGAGGTGTAAGGCGTGTCTTTTTATGACAAGCACTTGGTCTAACACCTACTATGACATGAAAATAATTCGTTTTTTAACAGTGAGCTTTTTGCTTCCTGACACAAAGGGATGCTTCGTACTTCGGTGTCAGTCTCAGTGAACTGCTGGTTTTGCGTGTTGCGCAGTAATCTGCCCGTTACGAATGTGACAGTAGCTGTGACATGACGCCTGCTGAACCAAGCAAGCTTTTTTAACACTCGTTTTTAAATAAGTACCAAGTACAGTCTGACCTCAGAGACACAGGCTTTATTGTTACACAGTTATATGTCCATGAATGGCAGCAATGTTACAATACAGACCGGTGTTTCACACTGTGGAACCTGTCTGCACACACAATCTGCCTCTTTCTCTGTCGTTCTCTCACACACACACACACGATGTGAGTGCTTTAGACTCTTGGCCTTGGACCCTGTTGTATAACCTGTCTTTGTGGCTTCTTGGCCCAGCCGAGCATTGAAAATGGACTTCAGTCCGGTTATGTAACGGCTCTCTGTGTAACTTCCTCCTCTCCTCGGGGTTCACTGTCACCAGCCTTCGTATCATAAATAGTTTGCTTTTCACAATATGATAAAACGACTCTTTAAGCCTCGGTTGTGTTTATACACAGCTTAAATGTTAGCGCCTGATAGCTGATTTGTGTTTAGATTAATGGGAACTAATTATATAGTTATGAAGATGAGATGTCTCGAGTTTAAGCATGTCAATCTTTAATTGAACATCGATTATGATTTGTAAATGTCAGCTGTCTTTATTGGCATACCGTTAACACAGTTTCACAAAGGTTGAATGATATACTTGAGTAATTACTATAATGAATTTCCTGCTTGTGTACAGTAAAGATGTCCAATCAATACAACTGTCCCTGAACGGTAATTGCATTGAACAGGAACACACAGTCTCCGAGGTGTATTTCCGTAGATGCCAGTTATTGATATGTGGTATCTTTCCAGATGACTTCCTTACTCTTTGTCCTAATGAGGCTCTCGTGCAGCAGCCTGGCATCGTCTGCTCTGCTGATGTTGCCTCGGGATCGGAGACCTTTCACTGAACCTTGGCTACAACTGCGTGGCTCTGAGCGCTCGCGCCGCGTTAGGGAAATGTTATGTTTGGGACTGCACTGGAGCCACAGGGGAGACCCGATATGTCATCTGACTGGCCCAAAACACAGAGCTATCTGTTGTCCTTTGTAATTAGCCCCAGCATCACGGTGTCAAATTGCAGGGGAAGCAGATAAACAATTTTTATGTTACAAATGAGGACACTCGAGCCAACTTTTGCGATGTGCAGAGGAACACATATCCTCCCTTTTTTTAACATTAATAGCAATTTGAACTATTTTAATTTACTATAATTTGAGTTACACGCTGACATTTTCCATTGTTTCATTTTCTTTAGAGAAAAACCTAAGAGCAAATGTTTTTGCTTTTGTTTCCACCTGTAAAAGAGAAATAAATCCATGGTTCATAAAAAGCCAATAGTCATTACCAGATATACAGATACACTACAAGCTCACTCCTCTTATATCAGGTTTAGATTATTTTGTTTCTAATCTAGTTTTAGTTGTCTAAAGCATCCCCTGTGTCAAAGTCAAAGACTCCTCTTCTGATGCCATGGAGACCTGAAGATTACAGGTGCAAGCAATGTCTCAAACGCGATGATGAAAATGTGATGCTTTTCTGCCGATGGAGACGTTGAAAAGCACCTTAAGGTTGCTTGAAATGTATCCAGGAGAGATGCAACAACCTGATGTCGACTGCCCTAGTAGCCCCGTCGGTGAACCTTCCTGTGACTTCGGTGAAGCAGCACTGAAATCTGCACCGCAGCATAATAATAATAATGAATGTTTGTAAGGTGAATTACAGTAGATTTCTTCTTTTACAACAATACCAGGTCGATTGATAGATAGAAAAATGATTGTGATAACTAACCGATCCATCATGTAGGTGTGTCTTCTGTGAGGCATTTTCTTTCTATTTTCATGGAACAAACAATGAATACAGTAATTAAGGAGATGATCAGCATCAATAATGAGATATTTGAATGAGTCACAGAGAAAACACAACGTAAAGGAGAGAGAGAGACATGCAGTGTGATGTCCTAAAGTAAAGGACTTTAATATGCACCTGGTTGTCCTCTGTGGTACACCCGTCCATAGGTGTATAAATGTGAGCAGAGTCACTGATGGAGAGCTCTGCTGTACTGCTGACCTTCTTCAGAAGTGCTGTGTGAGGACGACAGAAAACCACACCATGAGGCGGTGGTGCTAAGCTCCTCCCACCTACCGTACCTCCGACACACTCCGCTCTCCAGCAGCAATGCACTACTTCACTTCACACCTCTTCTGCAGACGCGGACTACAACATTGGTGTCACGCTGTCTGCAATGAATGTGATATCTATTTTTAGGGAGATTTTCTTTGATGACGCTCCAATAAAGACGGTTTTCCTTTCAAATTACAGCAGTATATATATACACACCAGAGACCCAAAATTATCAGATTTGCATGGGTATAATTATACCACAGTCATCAGTCAAAAATGATATACAACAAAATATTGAAACGGTCAAATGGACCAGCTTAAGAGTGATTGGGACACGGGGGAAATGTTTAAAAGCAAACAGATTCGTCTGTATTTGCGTTGGAGGTCTAATTTGACTTTTTAAGAAATATACATATTTGCTTTCCTACCAAGAGGTAGATGAGAAGATGGAAACCACTCTTATGCCTGTACCCTAAATATGAAGCTAGGCTAGCTGCTTAGCTTAGCATAAAGAAAATGGAAGCGGGGGTAGCAGATCCAAAGCTCACTAATTACCATGTCATATCTTGCTTGTGTTGATTAAACTGGACTATTTCTTGGCCGGGTGCAGAGAGTTCTTGATGTCTTGTGTCACCTTAAAGTTGCCAGGCAACCGGCTGAGACTAGACTGGAGTTTCTTTGGATGTAGCCAGGCTATCTGTTTCCAGTCTTGATGCTAAGCTAACCGTCTTGTGGCTGTAGCTTCATATTTATCCTACAAACATGAGAGCGTTATCAATCTCTGAACAAAAAAGTATCCTAGCTATAGGTCCTGAACACTTTTAGTTTTGGGAGCGTTAACTGAAATGAATTAGCTTGTCACTCGGACCCGTTCACTGTCATGACTCTTCATTGATAATCCTTATTGATGGGGTTTTAAGCTCTACCACACGGTCCATTTACTTATACCTGACTCCCTTCTTTCCCCACAGAACTGAGTACAAGGCTTACGGAGATGTGAAGCCGGCAAAGATGATCCGGGCCAGGTCCCAGTACCTGCCACCGGATGAGAAGACCAGCCTAGAGACCAGCTACAGTGCCACATACAAGGGCCAAGCCCCGCTGAGGCCTAATAGACAGGACAACAAGGCCCTGGACAGGAGGAGGATACGCAGTTTGTACAGCGAGCCTTACATAGACCCCATCAAACAGGTGAGAACACGCCTTTTTGACTTTGTAGTAGGGTTTAAAATCAGTTAAGGAGGGGAGAGATCAAAAGAAAGGCTTTATATTACTGTAGTAGGAAATTCCTCACATGCTCATCTCACTGCACAGCACAGTTTTAGACATGACTAGCCACAAATGGAGCATTACAGCTCAGGAATCTCATTTGTGCTATCTGACCTCCTTAGGTTGACAGGTACAGTGCCCTTCGCACGAAACCCAAAAAGCCTGGAGCCGCCGCCGCGGCCGGCCAGGGCAAGCCAGCCAAGAAAGCCAGAGATAAGCAGAGCGCCGCGCTGAGGGGCTCCAAGAAGACGGCCTCGGAGAACCAGCTGGAGAACCGGCCGGCGGTGGGGGACAAGGAGAAAAGTAAAGAGATGAACAACAAACTGGCTGAGGCAAAAGAGTAAACATCATTTAGCACTACTTCTCCTTTTATTCCTTATTCTTTTGGGGGAAACAACACACACAGAGGCTGCAAAATGAATTACGGTTCTCATCATCACTCCTTCTTTCTCCCCTCCAGTCTCTCTCTCTCCTCTCCTCTGTTCAGTATCCACTCATTCTTCCTCTCTGTCCTCTCTCACTACCTCCTGGCTACGTTTGTACAATGATAACAAGATGTCGGGGTTTTTAGAGATGACATGTCCTCGCTCCTCCCACCTCCCGCTATGTTATATCGCTATAGTAACGAGTGGGCGGCTGCATCCTCTTCCTCCGCCATTTGATGCCCCCCCCCCCGCCTCCCCCTCCGCTCTGCTCGCCTCCATCTCCAGGTTGCCATGGCTACAGGCTGCCTGGCTAGGCAATGGATGTCTCGTTGCATGGGTCCACGACACGCAACTCTGAAGGCTTGGCTTTGATCAGCTGAGCAGATTGCTTTGTTGAGTTTATCAAAGATGTTTCCCCGCCCCACCTACTCTTGTTTGTTGGGAGAAAAGATAATCGAATTGGCACTTTGGATATGATTTCTACGCTTGCTAAATTAACAACAACTCTGAAGATCTTTGATAAACGTGCCACTCGGTTAGTCACGAGTGTCTGATCCGCGGCTTGTTTTGTACCTGCTACCTTCTCTGCTCACAGCAGAGCTCACAGGGCTCAAAGGACGTGTTGGGCAACATCATGCAACGCTCTGTTAATGTGATTTTGTACTGTCTCACTGTGAACTGAACTCTGTCGAAGGCTACGTGAAATTGTTCATCCCATTCAGCATTTGCTCCTTTCATGCGAGGCTCATTCATACAGCGGCATTTTAGGTTTGTTTACACCCAATTTGTTGCCAAGGAAGCATCTGGGTCACACTAAACTGATTACGCTTTAAACACCAGCCATCTCAACGGCAGATGAGCATTTCCCCAACGAATTAGATGATAAGTTGTCGTGCAGTCATGATGACATTTAGCAGAAGACTAACAATGTTTCTGGGAAACAGAGAGGGCTGAATTCAGCCTTATTCCCTCAGACTGATCCCTCTGCAAGGCTTCGCAGCTGTTACACAATTGCAGCAGCGTGGCCCTTTTTTCTTTTCTGTAAGTGCGCTCTGCCGAGGGTGACCGTAACCAATATGATCAGCCTGCCATGGGACGATGGCAAACAGCTCATATTACTGCTTAATAGTGCTTTTCACATAACCTTTAAAGAGGGAGCCGTATGGATGAAGCTCAGATCCACGTTCCGAATAAGTCGTGAACAATTCACTGCCATTTGTCTACAGGGATAAGAAGTTTTATCCCAGTTTCATGTACACATAATAAGTTGTATCTGTTATTAACACCATCTTTTATTTTAATACAGCCCCAATAAGGGCTCAATGATGTGATACGTGTGACTCCAATGTTCTGGATCCATGTTCTTGTTTTGACCAAATTCCAAAAGCATGAAAAGTATGTTGGTTTGATGAGGTTCAGTTTATTTATTGAAACGTGTTGAGTGTCAGATGTTTCATGCAAAACACACCAAAACCAAATCATAAATTCTGGTTGAAGATAAAGTGGGACAGGAAGTAAGTTGTGCCATAAGTGTTTATCTGTTGAGACTAATTATAACCTCTCTTGTGTAAATATGCAGTATATTATAGCAGGGCTACATGTTGGCTGAGTCAGCACTCAGTCCAAAGCTGTTTTCACTTAGCATAGATAGAGAGATCACTGTTTTCTTTGTTTTTGGATTAGAAGAGCACTGTACAGTCCCCCCCCACCCACACACACACACACACACACACACCTCATTGCTCTCATTAGTTCTGCTTCTCAGCATCCTTCCCTCCATTGTGAGTGGACAACTGCACCATCTCTACATCCTGTGGTGTCTGACAGCGACCATCTCCACCACCATGTCTATCCAAGCTGCCCCATCAGGGACCACTCATTAGCATTTTGCAGCCTTTGGTCGGGGGGGGGGTGCTTTGTCATGTACCACAAGGGAGGTGGGGGGCTTGTAGGGGCGGTCAATGTATAAAGTTGTTAGCACACCACACACCCTGTGCTATATCTTTGTGACTATTAGGGAAATAAGGATAGAAAGTATGGTGAAGAAAGTTATGTCTTGGGCCCAAAATAATAATAATAATGACTGTGACGTGCTTGTGTTTCTATCTGCTTGCTCATATTTAATGAAACATTACAAATAAATGCAAAAAAAAGCAGAAAACGCAGTGTCTTCTTGCTTTTATTTCTTAAAAGGAAAAGACTAGCGGTTGCAGGTATCTGTCGGCGTGTCTCCTGTCCCCGTCTTTGTCTTTGTGACACAGACGACATTAAATGCATCCACATGGAAGATAATTTCTTGCTCTCACAACTTCTTTCTATGCTTATCCAAGACTGCTCCACATTCTGGCATGAGCTCTGACGTCCCCTCCGCATGGCCCCGCATGTTGCCCGCGTGTGAGAACTGGAGAATATATTATTTTTTGCATCGTGTCTCTTAATATATTCCAAGAACTCGCCCGACTTGTAGAGCAACATGCGCGTAAAAGGACGTCCAGAAACTCATTCCAGAATAAGATGTCATGTGCTTCTTAGGCTCCCAGTTAATGTACAAATGATGCAAAAAACAAACACAAATGTGTGATATTACGTTTACTGAGATCATATTGTTCTTTCTTCATACTGTGTCCAATTTGTCGTGTGCTAATGAGTGACATTCTGATTCATTTGAAGGGTTGTGCTAAAACAGTACCACTACATACAGCTCTGCCAGCCAATCCGAGATATTGGCTGGGTGCAGACTCTAAAGCAACACCTGTGGGGCTGTGCGCTGCCCGATCCAAGGTAATCAATCGTGAGAGCAACGAAAGGGAAATCGACTGCGAGCCGCAAATGCAACTCATTCCCATTCATACATGCTCATGGAGTTGTGATTTGATTTTTTTGTTTCCTATTACAGTCGCACAGTTTCTTTTTGTTTCACCGCATTCCCTCCGGTCCACTCCTCCGGTCACAGCCCTTCTGTATATTTCTCTTCCATAAGGACACTAGAGTAGGGGGGGGGGCTGTCACATCCTACATGTAAGGTTCCTTAAGGTGCCTGTTCTTAAGGAGGCCCTAGGTTTCGTCCAAACATCACCCATCCTTAGACGTTAAAGGGCCAGTGTGTATCATGTAGGGGCTTCTATCGGCAGAGACGGAGTATACAGTATGTAATGCGGTTGACCCCCCTTACAGTGATCACGTCTGTCAGGGTGAAATTATTCACTATAAGCGTGTGTTTTTTGCCGTAGTGGCGCAGAACCGGTTGAGGATTGTCAGAGTTTCACTTTGGGGGCATCACGTGATTGACCAGGCCTTATCAATCCACTTATTAATTATAATTATTAATCCACTGGCCCAGAAGGGGGCGACTTCAACCACAGGTGCTTTTCCTGTGAGCATTCGTTTTTTCAGCGAGAGATAAGGACGTTTTCTTTTTCCCCGTCATGATTTCAATGTGCACGCAGCACGAGTTACAGCGAGACAAAGTATCATGGGAGTAAAGTAATAAACTAATACAACTTTAATTAGCGGGAGCACACCTAGTTTTAAAATAAAAAAGGAAAAAGGATACATTTAAGTGTTTGATCACTGTATTATTAACTATATATAAGAAACCCTTTTTATTGTCATATACACGAAATTTGACCTCTGCATTTGACCCATCCCTGTATATAAGGATGGGTGGGCTGCCAATGACAGGCGCCCGGGGAGCTGGGGGTTCAGTGTCTTGCTCAGGGACACTTCAACACGTGACACGTCCCAGTCGAGGATCAAACCGTTGACCCTGCAGTTACCAGACAACCCTCTTAAGCCAGTGAGCCACAGTCGCCCCAATAAGTGTATAATCACCTGAAAATAAGAATCGGAATAAGTGTTTTCATTAGCTTATTAGCCGCGGGTCTTCTTCACGGAGCCGGCCGCCATGTTTCTGGCACTTGGAAGAATGTTCAGTCGGTTGCAACCTGCAACCTCCCCGCTAGATGACGCCAGATCCTACACACTGGCCCTTTAAAACAAACTGCATGCCTGTATAATTATGGCGCTATTACTAGTGGAGATCACTATTTCATCCATTTATGAGGCAGATCACTCACACGTTTGAAACCGTCGCACTTTGCATCTCAGCCTGCCATCCCCGGGCAGACGTGTCCTACTGTGTATTGCACTGCGATGGTTTTCTTTCGTCTCTGAAGCATGCTGCCTCTGTTTTCTGTTGGAACCTGCAATCCGATGTTGCGTTTAAAGAATTCGGTCTAGACTTTGCGTGTTGGCTTGGATATAAGACATGGGGTAAGTATGAGTGGAATGAGGCAAGCTTTGGAAGCACACAGGTCAAAAGGACATTGTAAGTGCATGTTAATGATCTTCACGGCTGCTAATGTGTATTGCATCTTGTAGATATTCTGTCACAGAACACCCCGAGACCCTCATTGCACTATTGGCATCCTGTAGTTCATAACGTCACAGTGACTTACTGAATGGGTCCAAGTATAGATTTAAACCAAAGATCTAAAAGCAAAGCTTTCCAAATGCATCATTAGAAATAGACAAGAAGCTTTCATTCACATGTGAATCCCCACAAAACACTGGCTTGTATCGTCTTGTTAAGTATCAAAGTTGAGTCACTTGATTCTATCAAGAGCTTTTCTGTAATATATTTGGGATAAGCAAACAGGCCCCCATGGCGATGTCGTCTCTTTGTCTCGTGCTGAGCTCTCGGCCCTCAAACCGAAGCCTGGTGTTCTCGTCTGAGATGAGCGGTCACAGGGTGCTCGGCCCAATGACTTGTTGTTGCTCGCCCCTGGAGAAATGCCTCATCATGTGTCTCTTTGTGTCTCCTTCTCCTCTGCTGTCTTAACCTATGTGCTGCCTCCTAGAGATGCTAAGGACGAGGTTCTCCGACCCGGTCATCATCATACCCAGGGTGCTGCTGGAGGAGAACCACCACCAGCACCACCACCGCTGGAGAGACCCGAGCCTCGGAGGAGCAGCGGAGTCGTACGCTTTTCCCTAGATGGCAGCCAGACTGAGTAGCTCTGCAGTGAGGATGGATGCAGATACACCTTATACAGACTGATGCTCTGTACTGTAGATAACTAGTATTTGCAACTAAGTTGGATTAAGACAAGAGGTTAAATCCCCCCTTCCACCCCCCACCCCCCAAAAAAAACTTAGCTATCCAAGAGGCATTTGAAACACGCATGTTTGAGACATCTCTTAAGGTCACAGCTGTTTGACCCATGGCATTATTCCAAAGGTGCTACATCATTTTCTGGTTTCATGCAATTTATTTTAAAAGAATATGTCACCATCATTAGAAATACCACACCATAAAGTGCTTCGACAACAATTACAACAGAAACTGTGCTGTACATTGATCGGTTTTAGTGTAAATAAATACTAGTAACTTGCACATTACAACACTGTATTGTAGTTTTTGTTGTATGGTCAGTGACTCACAAACAGGCTGTCTGAATGGTGTGAAGAAAAGGCACAGGGCTCCTAATGTGGATGCAATGTGACACGTGGCCCATTAAGTTTAAGTGCGTAACATGAGGGGAATACTGTGGGATGGAAACATGATGATGAACTGAGGGCTTTGCATTTGAAAAAAATGCAATAACAGTGCCAGTTTTCCAAAATTATACTTTTTTTCCCTTTAATGTAAAGAAACAACAACAATTTTTGAAAGTCCACCTCCACTTAAAAATGTGTTTGGCTTATTGTTCCTTCACTTGAATGTTTGAGCTTCAATGTGCAGAATTATATATGTGCACAGTTTATTATACATTCATTTGCTGAACTGGGAAAGTGTCTCTGAGCTCATATTTAATCTGCATTTAACATATGTACCAGCAGGATTTTGTGACATCACAACCAGTTTGGAAGCGATCCAGTATGCCACTTACATGAGTGTGATGTGGAAACATCCAGTGCACATACACTGAAAATGGGAAAACCATAAATGATTTCTCAGAACACAGGATTCTTATATGGCTTAAGGGAACTCACCCGATTTTACATTAAAGTCTGTTGCAGGTGTGTATGTGAGAGACGTGTGATAAAGCCTTTTGTGGTCGGATGAATTGCTTCAAAAAAACTAACCTGACCCGGCAGACAGTTTTTTTTTACAAAGAACCATGTGAGAAGCCGTCATTGGAAAGGGCAGGCGCTGTCAAAAACATGGCAGGTGATTGGATGAACCATCTGTCAATCAAACTCTTGTCAAAGTGAGTCGGGAAAGTAGGAAAACATCTCTTTCGTGGTGAAAACCCTCAATGTCGTTCTTTGCTCTTTTTGCTCTAAACTGTCCACTGTGAGTCCGACAGTGTTAGTTGTACTATTTTAAAACACCTCTTTAATAGATGGATCTTTAATAGTGCTCTAAACACCAGCAGCCACACAAGAACTGGCCAAAAATTGGCAATATTTTAGATTTAAAATCAGGAAGTATCTCACAAACAACATTATAATTCCGACCAGACGCTCAAAGCCAGCTCTCAGTTCTGATACTGGGCTACGGACACATTTAAGTCATCACCATAATAACGTATGGAGGTTCGATACCCAACCCCCTCAAGTTCAAACAGCACAGCAACTCAGCCGGTTCAGACATATGTATGCTGGACAGAAACTAGGACAGAAGCTGTTATCAAGCACTCCTGTCTGCACTCCAAGACAACAACAAAAGACAAAGGTCGATGAATTACCGATACTTTCTTTAAAAATCACTAGCTGCATCTTTGGCAAGCTTGTACCTCATTAATGCAGATCCTCATATTTCATTGATGGCCTATAGTCCAGCGGAGCAGAGCGAGATTAAGAAACATGAGGTGGAAAAGATGGTCCTCTCTCTTTGGATAGTCCTCTTTGAGAACTACAGCAAGATGGCTGACTTGCTGATTAGCACTGACAGATTGAGGGTGACCTCCCCTCCTCCCAGTGCTAGTTGTAGACAACACTCTCTCCAATCACAATTACACAAATTCCAGAAAGCTTCAGCATCAATGCAAGCTGTGACGATCCGAAGCTCAACCACGCTGCGTGTGCTCATTGTGTTTGCTGTGCGTCTATGTGAGGGGGCGTGAGCATAATCAGATAAATTGTCATTTACAGTTCGCCATGAAGCTAACAGCAGTAATGAAGCAAAGCCAGTCTAATGAGGAGCAGCATGGACTGTGACAAGGAAACAGCTTCTCTGAACCAAAAGCTCAAAGCAGCTGCTCGGCCTTCTGTCCTCTTACCTTGTTTGTACTTGTTGTTAGTAAGAGAAAGACCGGGGAAAGCTCTGTACAGCATTTATGTAACCATTAATGTGATTCCAGATACAACGAGAAAGCAATCCTCATGTACAGTACTTTAGATCTCACCCAGTGGAGGAAGTATTCATATTATTGACTTTAAGTAAAACAAGCAATACCACACTGTAAAAATACTCGAGTACAACTAAAAGTCCCACTTTGAAAATGTGTAAAAGTAAAATTTGTCAATACAGACAAAGTACCCAATGAGTGTTATATGATACTATTATATGCTAGTAGATTACTGCTGAATACATTCATGTATGAGTAGCATTTCACTTTTGTAGATGGAGGCTTAGCCAATTTGGTAACACTTTATTTATAGATTTCATAACTTCCTGTAACGAAAAAGAATAAATTTGGGACCAATTACAGGACAAATGGAAACAATAACTTTATTATAATTAGTTCCCATGAACTGCTGGTGTCAGTCTTATAGTCACTCGTACCTTCATGGAGATTAATCTGCCAAACATAACTTAATAAACACAAATAACTGTCTACGCGTATATATATCTATAATTTGCACTCGATTACACAGATATTTCCAGGAAGGTTCTTTTCTATTATCATAGAAAATAACAGCGCCTGTAAAATAAAGTGTTCATTTGAACTACTTTGTAAACTGCATGTTATTCAAATCAATAAAAACACTTTCCCATCATACAGTTTGTATGAACAATCTTGGCACACTAACAGCGGTCATATAAATCTAGAGGAGTGAAAAGTAGAGTAGAAGTGTGTGAAGTGGCATGAAAAGGAAACACTAAATTAAAGTACAAGTGTTAAATGTAATTAGTTACATTCCACCACTGAAATATCAAGATCAGTTGATGAGCAAAAGTCACATAGCAGGCGACTGAGATTTCATAACAGTCTCCAGAAACAAGCGCAATCGCACTGCTCACAGTTGCCATTTCATTACAGTGCAGAGGTGATGAGCTGCTCTGTAAAACCACAATGAGGATGTTTAATGAGTAACGACCTGTGTGAGAGAAAGCAGGGCACGAAGCCCGATGAACGACTGAGTGTCTCCGAGCCGCTCTGACCTGCACCACCAGAGAGAGACGGGAGGGAGGGAGGGAGGGAGGGAGGAGAGAGGAAGGACTGTGGAGACACGGATCATGTTGCAGGGCCATTACGAGGATTGTGGCTCTGCTGCTTCCTGGATTATAGACGTACAGAGTGGGAAAAAAACTCTTTTCATCACCGAGGCCTCATCTGTGTATTTGGGAATATCCCTCCCTAAACACTTGTTTTGCGTATCTAACGATGTTAGATTGTTGCTAGTAACACCTGCACATTGCTGTTTTTACAATCCAGTGCAATCAAGGCCATCCACAGTAGATGAACTGCAAAACACTCACTAAAAGAGGCAGCAGAGATGTCAAGTTGAAGCCCAGAAAGATCAACGTCTGAATCCTGCAGTTGTATCAAATCAAGAATAAAAGCACAGTTCACGCTTTTTAAATGGACATCTTTTTCTCCCCTTTGATCGCAGTTGCTCTCCCTCCCTCCCTCCCTCCCTCCCTCCCTCAATCCATCCTTGCACTGGGCTGTTGCCATAGCGACGGGTTGCCAGGTCTCAGACGGTGAGGCTGAATGGGTTAATTAGGAGGCGGGGCATTTGCAGCCCTCCAGATGGTAGTGTAGGCCCCCTTCTCCGCAGGTCTCCAAGGACCTCCTCTCAAAAGAGAAAGCCTCTGTTGTTTAGTATTCAGTCCCTTGCCGTCGAACCAAGAGGTGCATTTATGACCCTGTAGTCAACAATGTGGGATTATGGGATGTGCAGGAGGGGTGAAGCTGGGCCCTCCTCTTCAGCTCTGTTCGGCTGAGATCATTTTTCTCAAGCCCTGATCTGATTAAAGATGAATAATGTTGTCTGTCCTTGTATTATCTCATACCTTATGTTGTCCTCTATAAACAGTGTATACATGTTGTCTCTATGCATGCGGGAGGCCATCTTGCCTTGTTTTTACAGAGCTGAAAAACTGACAGAAGCACCCCCAAGTGTCTACTTTCATACAGGACTCGAGTTTATTGTTACACCGCTTACAGCACAAGAGAAGAGCTGGTACACAATGAATATTTCAGATGTGTAACAAGCAGTACAAATACAATATGTGTAAATGTAGAAAAGTAGCAGCTAAAAGACAATAAAGTGATGACTGTGCTTGAGTATTAAACATGAACATGATTATTTAGACAAAAGATAAGCAACACACTCTAGTTTAGTGCAATCATTACATTACAGTTTATGAATCTGAATTTATATTTTCCATCTAGTACCATCATGTCTCTTGCTTCTGTGAACGCTCAAGAAACTTTTACCTTTTAAAATGCGTAGAAAGTCACACATATGTATTCTTTAATGTGAAATATTCATGAAATATTTATATTCTATATATATATATGACATTTCAGGATGCAACTACTCTACCATTTAAACATCTTAAATATATGTTTAGGGGGCGTAAAATATAAATAATCTGTATTCCGTTCACTGTTTAATGTGCAAAGACTTGCAATGTTGCATCAGAGCTAATATGTGAATGGTGCAACAGCTCCACCCAGTGGCAGCTGTGCTGTACTGACCTACTAAATCTGCTAATTCTGAAATTTTGGTTGTGGGTGCTGCTGCACCTTCAGGTGTTAAAGACAAGGTAGGTGAAGTTCTCCTGCTTGGGTTTGATGCTGAAGTTGTAGTGTCCAATGCGGTTCCTTTGGAAGTAGAAAATGCAGACGAAAAAAATGATGAAGAAGAGCGTCAGGCCGATTCCAAGACAGGAGAGGCCGACTATATAGAGAGTGGTAAATCCCTCCTCCAAGGACTCTGCAAGAATATATGTCGAAGAATTACAAATCAGTAAACATACATTGAAAAGGAAAAAAGAAATCCCCACTTAATCAACAAAATGACAGAGACTATTTGAAATACTGTGACGTTCATAAGCACTGGCTCTTACAACAAACTCTTCCGTTCAGCACATTTCCAAAAAGCTGAAATGTTCAAATCAACCCATGAGTCCAAATTAGGATACTTAATCTACTTCAGGGCTTTTGAAATGTGTGTTTTCTATCACGGACACTTAAACTGGCCTCTGCACCTCACTGATGATAGAGACAGCAGCGCTGCTGCCGTAATACAACAGATTGGCCCATTCGAATTTCAAAATGAAGAGACACTCAAGTTTATAATGGATACTGAAGATCTTGATCGTCGGTGAGGTAATGGTTAAGATGGTTAAATCCCATCTTTTGGCTCACTTTTAAACACAGCAGAGGCATGCAGCTGACAAATACTTCCTTTCTAACAGAACCCCGCATCACAGAAGAGTGAAAGGTAGATGTTATTCTGTGTACAAGGACTCACCGTCATATGACTGCAGCAGAGACCCGGAAGAACCAACAGCTGTTCCAATCGTTTTTGAAGACCGAACTGTTCTTTGCAGACAGTCCTGCAAGAAAACATGAGCAAAGACAAAGGAGAACATTCTAATCTCTTCTTCAACAACCTTTCAACCAAATGCTTCAGTCACAGTTGGGTATTAGTTATTTGCTAAAGAAGCTGTAAGGTTGCAAGTCATTTTTTTATAATAGGTTGCACTCACAGGCACACAGGTATCTGATCCAATCTCCACACAGATCTGGACCAGGCAGTGCAGATAGATCACATCCAGGTCGACGATGGAGAAAATCTTCACAGACACGCGTGCTGTGCTAGAGTTGCCGTTCATCAACACCTTGGTGTATGTGTTCAGGGAACAGCTGTGGAGGACAGCGACGAACAAACTGTCTTTGTCTGCATCTGATATGCATTGTGTCTGATAAGACTGGGAAATGAGAATCCGAAAACAATCATCCGTTGCTGCGTAAATAGTAGCTACAAATATGCAAAAGTATATAAGAAAGACATGAATTCAGTGCTGAAGGGTGTTAATAGTTCAACATTTTAGGAGATACACATATTCGCTTTCTTGTCGTCAGTTTGATGAGAAGGTCAATACCACTCTCATGTATGTTTGTTGAAGATGAAGCTACAGCCAGGAGAGTTAGCTTAGCATAAAGACTGGAAACACTGCTTCCAGTGACCAAATCTGCCTAAAAGCACTAAAGGCACAAAAAAATCGAATGTCTTGTATCTCGTTTGTTTAATGCGCACAAAAACCAAAGTGTAAAAATGGGTTATGTGCTGCAACTTCCTCCAGGAAGTCACTGTTTGTATGGCTTAAACAAAGTAAAGTTGCAGGTAGGCGCACTGTGCTAGCTTAAGACTAAGGCTAGCTGTCTCCTCCTGCTTCCAGTCTCTGTGCTATGCTAAGCTAACAGGTGGCTGGTTGTAGCTTCATATTGAAACAGTTTGAGAGTGGTATCGATTTTGTCATCTAACTTTTAGCAAGGATGAATAACAATAGTGAATAATTATAATTATTTACAACTAAGAATTAATTTGAGTTTACTTAAAATAAATAAATGATGTGCCTTTATATAAAACCTACGGAAGCTGAGAACAGCCTCGGTAGCAATATTTCCCTTTTATCCCATTACCTGGAGATTACAGGTTTATTTTGTCATTATCTCAGGATGACAGAGTTGTTTCTGGTGATAACAGCAAAGAACAAATATCTTACTTATACCTCAATATATAGGCCTAACTGTCCAAGGTAGAGATACTGTGAAGTAACGGCAGCAGTACTAGTTATAGTAAGATCATAACTAATAGCTGTGAGGGGGGAAAGTACATGAATTAGTCGGCTCAAATACTAATAGCAATAGAAATAGTGGCAGTGCTGTAGGTGGAAGCAGACCTGTTCTCCAGGAAGGTGAGGCTGTAGGCGTCTGCAGGGTTTTGAGTGGGAGTGGCCCAGCATTTGTTGATGACTACTTTAATCTGCTCTGAAGAGGAGTTGAGGCTGACCTCCACCACCACAGCCTCGTCAGAGGACAAGCTGTGGTTGTTGGGTAGAGGCATTGTACCGTTCATCAGCTGCACTGTCACCTGGAACGACCCCGAGCCCGTTATGAAATCTCCGATCATGTCATACCTAAAGATGGGTGAGAAAAAAAAAAATATATATATATAGCCATAAATACAACAGAAACACACAGCCTACCAGCACCTAAAGCTCACTAATTAACATGTTGTAACGTTGTTTAATCTATGCAAAAACCCAAGTATAAAAATGAAAAGTTGCTGTCTATCTGGATCCAAGGATGTTACTGGTGAGCTACTGGTTACTTAGTGACCTTTAGAGGTGCTGATCAGCAGAATTTGTTTCCTTCGAACAGAACCAGGCTAGCTGTTTTCCCCTGATCCCAGTCTTTAAGTTAAGCTTAAAAGAGTGGTATCATCTAACTCATGGCAAGAGAGCAAATAAAAATGGTTTCAGATGCTCTGAGGCTATTTAGAAAAATGCATAAAGCATGCTAAGTAATAAAGACAGCATGTTGGTACCCCATGGAGCCAAAGTCAGCAGAGATGAGAGTGCTCTTCATGTAGGTACACAGGATGGGAGCCTCCAGCCGTATTCTGGGTACCTCCACTTTCCCGCTGTCTGACGTGTACATTTCCATGGTGTTGAACAGGGTTACAGATGCTGTGTAGTATGTTTCATTCTAAAATACCAGATGACGCAAGCAGTGTGGGTCATTTACAGAGTTAACGCAATTCAGTTTTACAGGCCAAATACTGGCAAGCATAGTGTCTATGCAATGTGTGAGAACGCAGGAAAATGCAAAAGCGTCCCAAACACATCACTTTTACAAAACTCACATGCACGAGACTGGTACCACACTCATTCCAGGCCACAGTCAGCTGGGCGTGGGTGGCGTTGCCTCCATTGACGCCACATTCCGGCAATCCCAAGTATAGAGTGTGCTCCCTGATCTTGTTGCTCAGGAGAAAATCCTTGGTAACTGTCAGGGTGATTGCAGTAACCCTGCACTGGACTGAGATGGCCCCCAGCATAGAGACATTGGTGGCAGCTCTCAGGGGAGTAGCGGTGGTCGCAGGAGCTGTAATGGTGGTAGTGGGGCTGGCAATGGTGGTTGTAGGGGTAGAAGTCATAGATATCATTGTCGTGGCTGTGGTTGTAGTGGCGGTTGTTAGGGCAGTAAATGTTACAGGAGTAGTAGTGGTGATTGCGAGGGCAGTAATGTTGGTTCTTGGGGCAGTAGGGGTGATTTCAATATTGTTTGTTGTTGGGGCAGTGGTGGTGATTGTAGGGGCAGTAATGATTGTTGTCTGGGCAGTAGGGGTGATTTTAGGGGCAGGATTGTTGGTCGTTGGGGCAGTAGGGGTGATTTCAGGGGCAGTATT
>NW_022280048.1:7050907-7078450 GCF_004355925.1 Anarrhichthys ocellatus | reverse complement strand
TGGCAGTATTGTTGGCTGTTGGGACAGTGGTGGTTGTTGGGGCAGTAATGTTAGTTGTTGGGGCAGTGGTGGTTGTTGCAATTTCTGCACAAGACAAAACTCTGGTTATTTAATGCATGTAGTCTGTGTAAAACAAGTCTTTCCCACTACCACACAGTGAGACCGTACCTTGACAGGCTCGTCCAGGCCTTTCTGGGTTGTTGTCAATAAATCCATCCAGGCAAACACATGTGTAGGAGGCCCAGGTGTTTGTACATGTAGCCCACTGGGAACAGTCATTTTCCTCTGAAGCACATTCATTAAAATCTGCACAAAGCAAAAGTATTGGACTCAGTAAGTCAGGCTTTATGTTGTTGTAGTATTGTACTGTAGGTTCCTGGCTTGTAGATTGATTCGACCAGACTAGACAATGCATTACATTTTAGTTTGTTGTCTTTTAGGTCCTGGTATGGGTCCAAAAATCCAAAAATGCTGCATCCTACAATTCCCACAATACAATTCGCTAGCATCCTATACCCTAATTGCCTCGTAAATACCTTTGTCTTTCAAACTCGTGCCCCCTGTTTGTAACGAATGCTTTCTGATAAGAATTTGAAGTCTACAAGCTTAAGCTGAGACAACCACAATGACATCATCTGGGTTTTTCTTTCCAGACTTTGGGAAACTCCTATCAGAGCCACAGAAGATATTATTAAACTGTTTTCCCAAGCTGAGTGGTACTAACCTTGAGTAACTAATCCAAACTCTGGTGCTGAAAATTACTTTTAGCATTTCAAGACTATTCTCCGAAGCACTTCCTATTTTTATACCTACCAGCCCTGGTTTCATGAAACCCATTGTTACAAAGGAGAATATAAAGAGACATACCATTTGTGCTTGTGTTGTTTTTATCCACCCTGTATTTGGTGCTGTTCATCAGGGAGTGCAGCAGAGCTGTGGAAACATTACCGATGTCCTGGCTTTGACTGGGGGCGAAGACGATGGTGAAGTTGACCACCACACTCCCCAGGGAAAAGCTTCTGATGTCAATCCTCAACTGGCCGTAATCCACCATGGCCTTCATCTCTGGAGACAGAGACCGGTATATCTGTTGGCGACAAAATAATGACAGATAGGTGGATGAAACAATATAGCAAAAGATCACATTCTGACACTATGCAATCAGTCGGTGAAATGACACTCCTACCTCCTCTTTGATGCTCTCAGTGAGGTTTTCGTAGGCCTGGCTGCTGGTGTTGTGCAGATCAGCAGTGAACTGGATGTTGGTGAGTCGCGCTGTGGCGTCGAGAGTCTGAGCATCTACAATAGAAAAAACTTACTTGGTAGACACATTTTCCACAATTAAATGTCAGCCCTCTTAACAGCCCTGGGCCCAATGCTTAAAGATGTCTTCTCCTATCTTTACTTACTGTATTACTGCCTGGGATAGTAATCAGTGGTTGCATCTAAGTTGTGAGAACCTACCAGTCTTGACCGATATACCGAGGGAGACTCCTTGGCTTCCGCAGGAACATGGCGTGACAGTAACGTTGTAGAGTACCCCTGGCTGCAGGTCCCTGACCTCCACCATGGCCTGGCTGGTCATCCAAGACTGAATGACCTTTGACCTTCTCCTCAGAACAACCTGGTATGTCTGGTTCATCTGAAACCGACTCGACCAGTAGACGCGGAAGGAGGGTCCAGTGACGTTAGCCGACCACACGCTGGTGATGCTGGTATGAGCTGGGAGATAGTGATAGAGGGGGGTTATCATTCATTCATTGTGGAATTATGCTCATTTCATAGCAAGCTAATATTCTCCAAAATGTCAAACGATTCCTATAAATATATCTACATCAGCTAGAGAATGAATTGGATTAAAAGATGTGAAGCGATGACATACAACTCTTAACTAAATGTCTAGAGACCATATCAAATATTTCCTCTCAAAAAGCAACAATTTTGTATTTGGACTCAACAGCCGCTACTTTAGCCTCAAGAAAAAAATGTCAATGTTTCTTACAGCATGCGGTTGTCGGCAGAGGTGGCTCTACAGTTGACGTCATGCTCAGAGGGTCTTCTTTTGTGCTGTTGGAGGCCGGGGTGTAGGGTGTGTTTGTGGGTGTAAGGGAGGTAAGCGGGAGCTCTGTGGTGGTCGTCACCCTGAAGTCAGCTGGGAAGAAACAATAGGAGTTGTCGATGCTGGAGTCAAACCTTCTGATGCAAAATATGAATGTGTCACAGACGAATGTTGATGAGAAACTTAGCAGCGTTTGTTTAGCATGAATGACATCACAGTGCTATAAAAGGAGGCGAGTTTCACCTTCTCTCTAAATACCATAGACTGTATAAAGGAAGTGAACGCATTAATTTAGATGTCACCCATTGATTTGTGGACTATGGTTTTGAAGCCACAAGTTCGGAGTTTTGGCCGTCGCCATCTTGTTTTTTGCAACAAGAAGTGACACCAGAGGGTGGAGCTAAGTACAACTAAACGCTGAATAAGACATTTTTAGGAGACAATTACATTTCATATACGAAAAACCCACTGTGAAAGGGTAAAAGCTACAAGACAAAAAAAAGTTAGCAACCTGTCAATGACAAGGTAGCCCCGCCCTAAAGCATACCCTGCGTTATGGTCTATTTAACTCTAAATGGACCATAATTTACGAAATGAACATCATGCTGTATTGACGAAGATTTGAAACTAGAGATTGAGACCATAAACTCATGTTTACAGTGTTTACTCAGGTAATAAATCAAGAGAGAAGTAGAGTCATTTTCTCATAGACTTCTATACAATCAGACTTCTTTTTGAAACCAGAGGAGTCGCCCCCTGCTGGCCAGTAGAGAGAATGCAGGTTTAAGGCACTTAAGCTTCACTATTCAGACCCTGCTAAGAACCCAGTCTCCAGTGAGACCGTACCTTGACAGGCTCGTCCAGGCCTTTCTGGGTTGTTGTCAATAAATCCATCCAGGCAAACACATGTGTAGGAGGCCCAGGTGTTTGTACATGTAGCCCACTGGGAACAGTCATTTTCCTCTGAAGCACATTCATTAAAATCTGCACAAAGCAAAAGTATTGGACTCAGTAAGTCAGGCTTTATGTTGTTTATTGTACTGTAGGTTCCTGGCTTGTAGATTGATTCGACTTGATAACCAGACCAGACTAGACAATGCATTACATTTTAGTTTGTTGTCTTTTAGGTCCTGGTATGGGTCAAGAACCAAAAATGCTGCATCCTACAATTCCCACAATGCAACTCCCTAGCATCCTACACCCTAATTGCCTCGTAAATACCTTTGTCTTTCAAACTCGTGCCCCCTGAATGAAAAACCCACTGTGAAAGGGTAAAAGCTACAAGACAAAAAAAAGTCAGTGACCTGTCAATCACAAGGTAGCCCCGCCCTAAAGCATACCCTGCTTTATGGTCTATTATTGGACTATAATTTACTAAATGAACATCACGCTGTATTGAAGAAGACTTGTAATTAGAGATTGAGACCATAAACTCATGTTCACGATGTTTACTGAGGTAATGAATCAAGAGAGAAGTAGAGTCATTTTCTCACAGACTTCTATACAATCAGACTTTTTTTAAACCAGAGGAGTCGCCCCCTGCTGGCCAGTAGAGAGACTGCAGGTTTTCGGCACTGAAGCTTCACTATTCAGGCCCTGCTAAGAACCCAGCCTCCAAGTGACGTTTGTGGTGTTGACAAAATGTTGTCACATTAAATCTGACCTCAACTTCCTTGTTCCAGCAGCGTTGAGGAAATACTTTGGCACATGCTGAGGCTTGCACTTCATTTCAAGACCTTGGTTTATTCCCTAAGACAAGACTTGCATTGTCTTATCACCCTGATAACATGAAGTGAAGACCTACATAAACATAAGTTACCCACAAAGAAGCGTGTATCATTCCAGCTCACTCTTTCCTTCTCTATCTTAAAACAAATATGATAATAATTTATTATACATATCTCGTTGCATTTTATAAGATGTTTATCATCATGTTCGTGCTCTGGAGGTGGCATCAAATTAATTGTAGCTAAAAAGCCACGCAACTAAATACTTTGGTGGTGAACGCACACACACACACGCACACACTCACACACAGCCTAACCTGTGCAGTGGGCTCCAGGGTTCCTGGGGTTCACATCAATAAATCCCTGGTGGCATGCACAACGGTAGGAGCCCACTGTGTTGTTACAGTCTGCATGAAGGGAGCACTGACGGAGAGCAGACTGTGCACACTCATTTACATCTGCAACAAGAAACACGGACATATGAGGTTACAAGTACATGTTTCTGTTATTGAATTACAAGATGGAATGTGAAGTACAAGTTGGACTTGATTCCCTTGTCTTCTTGTATTTTTTATTTAAAGGCTAAGTAATTCAGACGTGCCTTGAAAATAATGTAAGTACATTTTCACGCTGGCATAAAGTGATTCATTAAATTAGTGTTTACAGAGTAGAGAAGTAAATTAATTTAAAGAACATTCGGAAGGCGATTTGGTCTGCGTTTGATTGTATGGCACGCTTGTTACTGTGTCTTGTGCAAATGTGAAAGTGTGACTGATTCATGATTAATATCTCTGGGTGTGTGCGTGTGTGTGCGTGTGTGTGCGTGTGTGTGTGCGTGCGTGTCTGTGCTCGCTCTGGTGTTATTTTCCGCTATTGCAGGAAACATCCCACAGATGACTGTCACTCAAACAGAAGTGGTGGGAGAAGGAAACTGTGATGCGACTGAGTCATTCTTTCCTGAACGCCGTGTTCTCTGCAACATGAATCATTCTCAAAGCTGTACAAGAATGTCATTTCTCGAAGGAAAGAAAAGAAAGAGGGAGATGTGACTGCTGCTGCTGCTGCTGCACAAAACAACGTCTCCTCACCTTCCACGCTTACAGATGTCACCTCCTGTATGTGTTTGAGGAGATGGTGCAGCTTTGACGTTACACTGTGCAGTGAAAGAGCAAAGCTGCAGTCAATCAGCAGCGAGGTGGCGGTTCTGTAGGGATGCACGGGCTGTGAGCTGAGGTAATAAACGGAAACATCAGACTGCAGAGCTCCAGTCACCTGTTAGAGATATAATAGAGACACTTTGTTTTAAAGGAAAACCTTCAATGACTCAGAAAGACAAGAGACAAGTGGATGCCCATTTATATTCTCCATGTTTTAATTAACATAATTGCAAATATTGGTTGTTGGCTATATAGCCTTGGCAGCATAGTGATATATCATATAAGCAGCAGAAATATGACAGCTGTAGTAGAAGCAGTAATAGTATTAGCATTTGTATTACCATTGCTTGCAACAATCGCGTGTGATTCAGAATTCCTCTTTCGCTGGAAATCAGTTGCTGGTAATCTGTCTTCACTGTCACTGTTGCATTAAATCGGTATCCTCCATTTTCAGAATAATTTGCCGAGCCTGAAAATTAAGTTAAAAGCGTCAGTACACCCAAGATATATTTGAACACTTAACACCTAGGATGTATAGGGGCCGTATGAAAATGATTGGGGTGAGGCGTTCCCCAGCTTTGTTCAATGAATCCATTGGACCCTCCCCTTGACTTGGAGCGACTAAACAAACTAAGTTCAGGCTGCGTATCTGTGCAGCTACAGGTAAAGCTGAAATAAAATATAAAATCTCGGATGATAACATTTAAAATGACCATACTCCAGTAAATCAGACTCTCCTCTCTTCAACAAAAAGAAAGCACACAAAACCCTCTCTCTTTTTTGCCCCCTATACTCAGCTAGTGGTTTGACAGCAGTCTCTAAATTCAGAAACGTTTGGCTTTATTTGCCCTGTTTTTTTAGATAAAAGCCAAATAAAAAAAACAATCAGCTCAACTAACTTGTAGGATCCGTGCAGAGAAAGCTCCCCGATTGGTGGCAGCATTTCTGCCAGCCTGGACAGTCCATGTCCCACTCGCAGTCCTCAGATCTGGGACACAATCCATCTGCAGTTGGACAGGATCCTGGCTTGGCAGTAAGCTCATCACTCCTGTTTACAGCTTCATTCAAAAGGAAATAACACATTGCAGGCCATATATTAGCAGAAAGATATTTTTCTGTGCTCCCATCTGGTGTCTTGCACACAGCACCACACTCTGAAAGGTTTCTGGTCTGTCTCCGGCGGTCCATGCTTTGCGATATCATCACATGTTATAAACACTTGGACAAAGACGCAGAGCAATTTGTGCGTTACTTTAATGGATATGTGTGGTGTGCAGTACACTCACGCCGGGCGCAGTAACGGCCGACTTGTTCATATCCACTGCAGCATCCGGTCACCTGCTCCATCAATGTCTTGTGCTCAGTCTGATAGGTCGTCCTGTACAGTGTGACCGTACATGTCTTCCAGAGGAGCCAGCCACCGCAAGGCTTTGTCACAGCGTAGGGGACCGTGTGCATCACCAGGAAACTCACATTCCGTGTCTCATTGTGAACACATAGATGGTAGCCAGACTCAGACAGGCTATTCCCTAGAACAAAACATATCTTGTCAATTCAACTGTTGGTTTCCATCATAGCATAAAGACATTTTCAATGCTGCTTGATTTTGACTTACTCTGTGACATTAAACTTTTTTTTTTTCAACAAATGAAAGCAGGCAAAGCATCCTCATAACTAATCCATACATATTGAGTTTCATGTTAAATTCATGTGAAGTCGTCATGTGAGTGGAGGCCTACCTTCATGCACAGTGTTTCGTCCCCTACAGAGAGACAGCAGGGCCGTCGCCACCCAGACGGAGAGCATCCAACTCATTTTCCACAGATCAAAATCCCAACCATGTATCTACCGACCACATTGTGCGTACATGCTCCTCTTTGAGATGATGCTAACTGACTGTTCAGGGTGTACTCAAAGACTAAATTCTCTGTTGCTCTGTCTTCCTCCTCCCCACCCTCCCCATCCCCATCAGTCCCTGATGGACCACATAATCACCACAGCCAGCAGGTAGGTATCGCATTTATGAAAACATTATAGTCACATTTTCCCAGTGTGGTAAAATTACATCAGTTTTTGAAAGAATAATTACAATATTCAGACAATTCGATACCTTGCATTGCCATGACGTATGGCAGCATGACAAGCTGAGGCAAGAGAAAAGCCTTTGGGTCGCATGCTTTTCACAAGGGGAGCTCAGGCCTCACTTTAATCTTTGTAGAATAGATAAGTTGTCAGTTTACTCGTTCTTTGGTGGTGTCAGTAAACATGTTTATTACGCCGGGGTAAGAGATGTGGGATGGGAGAAGTCAGAGTCCCTAATGACTTGGTTTCCACACAGGTAACCATGGCAGTGCTTGCTATGCTGCTGGCACTAACAGCCCGTGTCAGCCATTAATGTCAAGTAAGAAGGAGTGAGAACTTCCCTGCCATGTTCCCACATGTCTTCTTTCTTGTTATAGAAGGAGCAGCGGGATGCTTCCGGCTGCCAAAGATATGTTCTGTAGAAAGACGAGATTCTACAGATCGTCTGTATTCTTTTAAGTCTTTTCATGCATATTTACCTCTTATTTCTTCTAAATGTGGTGAGTGATGTACGACGCTCCTTCTTTAGTAATGAGCTGTGGAATAGTGCTTGATTAAACTTCCGTCAGTCATTAAGTGATAATGCTACATGCTGACGAGGTGGAGCATGTGCATGCAGGGAGGTGCAGGGCTACAGACTGAGTAAATGAAGGTCACTACACACAGTTACAATACAAAATAAACATCAGCAGCTCAATAGAACATGGTTTGAGGGCACATTGCACGTGTTTCACCACCAGTGCCGCACCTGATTGGGTCATGGTACTGTAGCTTTCCGGGAACAGGCCTGTAGGCCAAATAAACATAGCAACAAGTCCCCACTGGATGCCAGTAATGACACAAACTCACTGCTATTCTGTAGTGACTTCCATTCAATCACAGACCTAATTGGTTTCATTGGGGTTAGGGGGATGATTATATCTACCTCTCGCAGTTCAAACCTACCAAAGACAGTCTCTATGTTGTTGGATACATAAAATAGGTATTTTATATATATATATATATATTCATTTTTATTTTTATTTTTTAATGCTAAAATATCAAAAGGTGGGCTCTGGTTGTTTGAAATGTATACACTCGTAAATAGATAAACAACCACCAGCCTCCACCCTTGGCTAGTTTACTGTAACACATGTGATTTAACATCAGGCTAAATGGAGAACCTACTATACTTAATTTAAACCATACTTAAAAATAATTACAGAGCACTGCTCTAGTACACTGTCATTGACAACAAGGACTGTAACTTCAGCGATCAACCTTTGGCCAAAAGAAAAACAAGGCAAGTAACAGAAACTTTGACAGAGCTAATACGAAAAATATGACCTATCCCTTTAAATTAGCTTCAGTGTCATGTCTTCCGTTGGACCCGCCTTCGAGTCCCTTTTCCGGCCTATCAGAGCGCAGTGCACGTGACGAGCTTTCTTTGCGATGACCTCATCCCTGGTGTAGGATGACGTCAAATTCAAGATGGATGGAATCACGACCAGCGCGCAGAAATCTACACAACACTGAATAAAGTCGCGGCTGTGTGGAGGAAAGAGCATATTGACGACGGGCAGGGTAAGTGTAGCTGGACTACCAAACTTAACGTTAGGCTGAATTAGCGCGGACGGTGAAACATAGTTGGTAGAGTGCTGTTAAGGGGAAGCTTTTCCTCCCTGACGTAACTCGAAAGGGGGCTCGTGCTGCTGTAAAACCTGGCCAACTACAACATATTTTGCAGCCAACAACTAACGTTACGCCTTGTCAGGCCGACATTAAACAGTTTGAAAAAATAAAAACAAACACCACTGTCACCGGAGATAGGGTAAGTTCAATTCCCCCCCCCCTCCTCCTCACACTCTAACAGCTTCTCTCTCCGCACCGACTGTGTTTTCATTCCGGGGTTTGCCGCGGTGGAGTCCATTGAAACGCGCTCAACTCCCCCCCCCCCTTGTTGATGTGGTAGAACCGTTAAAGCGAAACAGTCGTATCCTCTGTTCTGACGCCATTTGCCCACACGAAACGAGCGACTCGTGACTATTTTAACTGAACTGGAAGTGGCGTGTCGGTTGGAGAAGTTATGTGTCATGAGGAATTGAGCCACGTCTCACGTTGTGATCTAACGCCGAAAGCCTCACTCCACTCCCTCGTGGGAAACTGACACGGCCGAACATTCGCCGTTGTTCTCTTAACGTGGACCACAAGTTTTGATGGAGAGGCAACCGTGCGGTTGCTATTTTTTGATGAATGGATGAAGCTTCTGCCCAGTGCCCATGAGCCTATTATAGAACGTGTCAACATAAGTGGCATGTCTTCCGGTCATCATCTTTCAAAATAAAAGCCGAAAGGAACTACGATTGTGTAAAACAAACAAATATGAATATATATTTTTTGCAGGTGAAAATGCAGTTGTTCTCGTATTCAGAAAGAATAACTCCAATGCACCTAATAGAGGCCTCTCACACAATGCTCTGTAAAACAACAAAATTGATTGAGTTGGTGTCTTATTACTGGATAATGTCAATACACTCAGTTGCCAGTATAATAAGTATACCTAGTTCAAACTAATGCAGTCCCTTACAACAGCCCTACCTAACATTACCTCAAACTACAGCCGCAAATGTGACCATAAAGTGCTCAAAATCAGCTCCAAGAAGAACTTAATTAAACCTACATGAAAGTGTGCTTTATTGCAGAGCTGGTGTATTTAGCTAGGCATACTTCCAAGGGTGTAATTTCTGCTCTGGATGTGAGGGCCATGACCCCTCACCTTTCAAAATCATATTTTCCTTATCTTTTTTTTTTTTTTTTTTTAAATCACTTTAGCGCATATTTGTTTTGCATCTCAGGCTACATACAGGCAGCCCTAACTTCCTGGTGGAGGTTGATATGGCTTCATGCAGCCTGAGCGGAATGACTGCAGGCATGTTTTTCAGGTTTAAAAACTATTATGTGAACTATATTTTTATTTACAGTTGCTATTCTCATCAAAAGTGCTTGAGTAAAACATCAATCAAAAATAAAGGCAGCAAAGGGTTCCTTGTTGTGAAGATGCCAGTACATCATCATCTATTCTGGTAAGGAAACTAAACATGATTTGAAGTAGGCTGGCTGCCTCAACAATACAGCAGAGGGTAACATACAAATTCTATTAATTTATTGTTTATATAAAAAATGATATGGAACAATTTTATTCATTTTTTCTTAAGTGCTAGATTGATTCAAGTGTACTTAAAATACAGGTTACACACACACACTCACTGCTGGAACCAAACTTACACTCATTTAGTACACATTGCAGTGTAACCATTGTACAGAGGGAGAATATTTTTATGTGACTTTTTATTCCTCCCTCAGGGTATTTTTTAGATTAATTAGTAAACCAGCGAGATCCTGATGCAGCTCGTCTCACAATCAACTTAGTTAGTAGATGACGACCTGAACAATAGTCACACATGTGACATATAGGCCATTTGCTGCATACAATGCCACATCTGCTCTTTTCTTTGAAGATTTATGCTTTATTTCCTAAAAACATATTAAACATTTTTATGGCCGAACGCTAAAGCCTTTATTTTTAAGGCCAACTTGTTCAACTTCCTGCATTTGTCTGTGTCACTGAGGGTGACTTGACAGAGCTGCATGTGCATACCTTCTGACTTCCAACATGATGTCATGCCCATAAACTTGCTCTGCATGTCCTTCTGTGTAACTCTAGTGATCACCACAAACAACCAGGAGTAAGAAAAATAGAGTCGACAAAAGTCAGCATTGCATTACTTCAATTATTTTTGTGTATATAATGCTTATTCAAATATGAAAGTAGTTACCAATCGTTTTTCTGTCATTCAGTTCATCGACTAAGTACTGCAGCTCTAAGTCACAGTAATCCTACTGTACATTATCAAAAGTGTCAATACTGTGCCTTAAAACATTTGTTTACACATAGCGCATCCATTTATTAACAAAGATGTTTAGATAACACTGCCCAGTTAATGTCTTAACTGAGGTAATCATAAATTACGACATTTATCCAAATAAATTCAACATTTATTTATTTATTTATTTATCAAAATAATTAAATTAATTTCAAAGCTTTTTGTTGCCTCTTTTGTACCTAAGATATCAGGTGGCAGCTGATATCTTTTAGATTATACTTAGTTATAGTAAAAAGTAAAATTATTGCTTAAATGTAAAAAAAAAAAATAATAATCCTCTTGTCTTAATACAACAAGAATTAAAGTGTTTGTATGTATGTATGTATATATATATGTGTGTGTGTGTGTGTGTGTGTGTGTGTGTGTGTGTGTATATATAATATATATATATATATATTTTTTTTTTTCCCAAGAATTCTGTAATAAAGTGACGATGTTTAGAGGAGTGATCTGTATTGTAATTTGATACAAAAACACTCATAAATTGTCAAAACCTGCAGTAGAATCAAGCTGGTTTAAATGAAAGGCATTTGAACACTTTTAAATTGTGTTTAGATGCATATTTTATATCTGATACATAGATTTTGTTTTAGACACTTATATTTGTTTGAAATTATATTTAACCAATTGTTAACTCACGGCTATTTTACATGACAACATAATTGGCACATGTTGGGCTGGATTAACTATACTACAAGGCACCATAACATACTGGGATAATGTAATCTGTGACACTGATGGGGTTGTGGCCCCACAGACAAAGGCCACTAGACACAAGCATACGTTAATGAGAGGCCAGTAGGGACGCTATCTGATCTCCAGTTGGCTATTGTTGTGTGTGCATGTGCCGGTTCATGCCCGTCTCGACACTTAATAATCACCTTTTGTACTTGCATTCCCTTTGTGTTTACATTCCTGCGTTAAAATGCAACCCTCTCGTCTTGTCTTTCAGCCATGGAGAGCCTAGTGCATTACAGCAATCCCTCCCATGCCCTGTCAGTGTTGGGGGTTCTGAATGAGCAGCGCCTGCGGGGCCAGATGTGTGACGTAGTCCTGGTTGTGGCGGACCAGAGGTACCAGGCCCATCAGAGTGTTCTGGCCGCCACCAGTGAGTATTTCCAGACCCTGTTCACGCGGACGGACGCAGAGTCGCTGAAAATTGTGAACCTGGACTTCTGTGAGCCGGACGCCTTCGAGATAGTTCTGAATTACATTTACTCCTCCTCTCTATTTGTGGACAAAGGCAGCCTGGCAGCCATTCAAGAGCTTGGCTACAGTCTTGGAATCCCTTTCCTCACCAATATAGTGTCAACAAGGCCCCATGCATCCTACTGTGTGTCTAGAAAAAGGCTTTCGTTCTCAGAGGGCGATGAGAACGACGTCCAGACAAGGAGCGTCATTGTGCGTCGGGTCCGGAATGACACAACACATCCCTCTCGCTCGAATTATCAGAGAAAAGCATCAGAGAGATCGTCTCCTCCCCACTCTGCTCGAGAGTCCGCTCTGCCTCCATCGGAGCACAACTCGTATGAATCTCTCAGAAACTCCGAATCCATCAGCAGGAAATCATCGGAGCAGAGTGATGCTGCTGAGAGGAAGCCCACCTATCCGTACGCCTCCATATTAAAAGGGAACTCGTCGCACATTGCATCCGTTCGGCCCCAGCTGACATCATCGGTGTCTTTCAGTGATGTGGAAGTGCAGCACACCAGGCTGCAGTCTGGCACTGATCAGGACACCAAAGAGGAGGATGAAGAGCTGCAGCCCCACTATCACACCAAAGTGCCCTTCCGGGGTCAGGCCACTGAGCCGAGCCAGACCATCGACAGGAGCGGGCCGCTCATAAAAAGCCTGCTCCGAAGATCGTTGTCCATGGACAGCCCTGTTCCGGTCTTCTCGCCCACGCTGGAGCTCAAGGGGCTGCACAACCGTGAACAGTCGGTTGTTAAAATGGCGTCAAAGGCATCTGGGCCAGAAACATCTGCTCACAATGGCGATTCAAAAAGGACTTCTCCCCTGGTTCTCAGGTCAAAGTACCCCAGCAGGTATGATGAAAATACTCAGGTAGAAAGAGAGTACAGTGTGAAAGCTGAGCCCAGCAGTCCACTCGCTGACCCCATGGACATTATTCGAATCACAGTTGGAGAAGCGTTGCCAGTCAATCTTAGAGACTTTCAAACAAATTACGAGCAAGATTCCAGGCCAGACTTCAATCCCTTTGGGAAAAGGAAAGATAGGCCGGACAACAGAAGGTACCCATTTAAGAAGAACAAAACATTTAAGGAACATACCCTTTCATCTGATGAGAACGTGTCAGAAACAGTACCTCAGAGTGCCGGCAGCGACTCCAATGAAAACAGCGGGGAGCCGCCGCAGAACAAGATTTTCAAATGCTGGAACTGTTTGAAGGTTTTCAGGTCCAGCGCTGGACTACACCGCCATGTAAATATGTATCACAACCCCGAAAAGCCGTATGCTTGCGACATCTGCCTCAAGCGCTTCCATACCAACTTCAAAGTGTGGACTCACTGCCAAACCCAGCATGGTGTAGTACAAAACCCAGCGTCGTCCTCCAGCTCCTCTGTGCTGGATGAGAAATTTCAAAAGAAGCTGATAGATATTGTGCGAGAGCGAGAAATCAAGAAAGCCTTGCTTTGGAAGTTGAAGAGGAATAAGCAGGGTCTGCAGGCTCCTGCACTCACCAAGAAGAGATCAAGGCCCAGCTTCATATGTCCTTACTGTGGGAAAGTATTCGTGTTCCAGTCTCAGTACAGACAGCATTTAAGAACACACCCTGCTGAAAAACCAGACGAGGACACCGAGAGCGAGAGCATCCTCTACCAGCAGCAGGATGAGAACATTCAGCAGATGAACACGGACGCCGGCGTTTACTCCTGTAGACTCTGTAACATGAAGCTGTCGTCACTCTTCGAGCAGGGCGACCACGAGAGGGGCTGTCGACACGCGACCGTGTGCCCCTACTGCGGCCTCCGCTTCTCGAGTCCAACGGTCAAGACGGACCACGAGGCTCATTGTAAGTACAAGAAACTGACGTGCCTGGAGTGCATGCGGACCTTCAAGTCCTCCTTCAGCATATGGCGCCACCAGGTGGAGGTCCACAACCACAACATGATGACAGTTAAAGACCAGATTCACCTGAGGCAGCAAGAGAACAACGAAGAGGCGTCCGAAATGCTCGGCGAGGAGCATTACAGTGACGAGCCTCTGGTACCCGGGAGCTCGAGGGAGGTCATCACTTACAGCGACTCCTCGGGTCCGCCCATGTACGATTCAGAAGACTCCTTGTCCTATGTGCCCGAGGACCTGAGCATGGGCCACCATGGCAAGCTGGTGGTGAAAGAAGAGCCGTTAGAGGAGGCTGTGAGTGAGATGGAGAACTCAGAGTCTGCCCAAGCAGGGCCCGAGGAAGCCGGAGTGTGGCCGTGCGAGAAATGCGGAAACCTCTTCAGCTCTCGCAAAGACCTGGAGCGTCACCAGGAGCTGCTATGCCACATCAAGCCGTTCATCTGTCACATCTGCAACAAAGCCTTCAGGACCAACTTCCGCCTTTGGAGCCACTTCCAGTCCCACATGTCGACTGCTAACGAGCCTGGAGCCAAAGAGATCGACAGAGACCCGTTGTCCCTGTCTCCCTCCCCGCCCGCGACCCCTCAAAGCTCCGACCGTCCCTCCCCACAGGCCTCCCTGCTCAAGTCCGCCCAGACGGCGCCGGTGGCCGCGGTGATGGCCGAGGAGTCCAGCAGCCCGGAGCCCTGCGGCTCGTCGGCGAGCAAGACGAAGAGGCCCGAGCTAGAACAGCAAGCCAGCGGCCACAGCCCTCTGTCGAGGTCAAACAGCATGGAGAACACAGGCGGCCCTCAGGAATCAGACACCCTCTTTTACCACGCTCCGTCTCTCTCGGCCCTGACGTTCAAGAGGCAGTACATGTGTAAACTCTGTCACAGGACCTTCAAGACGGCCTTTAGTCTCTGGAGCCACGAGCAGAGTCACAGCCACGTGTAAGCGTCAGACGAGTTGTGGTGGTGCACTTCTCTTGAGACAATACTTCGTATTAGAATGAACACACCTCAGCCTACAAAAGGAAGACTCTGAATGTATAGCTTTGTTTGCTTGCCTCCAATGTCATATATATTGAAGTGGCCATGTTCATTAGAGGTGTAAACGTGAATGTGCAATCAAGTGCTAGATCTCTCTGTGAGATGAGATGATTATAACTGTTTTATTTTTTCCTTCAAAATGAGCTATAAGCAGTTATCTATTTTAAAGCTCCTTTAGTTGTTTACTTGTATTTACCTATCTAGGTGTTTTTGAGAAAACAAAGTACAGAGTTGCACCAGGTGTACCGCGTTTACATCGGCAACTATGTACATTGTTTCCTCAGTGTGGAAACAGTGCTTCAAATTTGATGGAGGTTGCAGTTGAATTTAAAAGTTGTGCTTTTTGACCCTTCTGTCAGATCTAGTGAGCAACATCCCTGAAGATAATATTGGTGGCCTGAACAATGACTTTCAAAATGCACTTTGTATAACAGTTTGATTCTGTTAGAGGGGGGGGGGGCAGCAGCAGCCATTGTCCCAAATGTTCACTTGGGTGCTTTCACTGACTGAGGTTTTTAGGCTGCACAAGTCTAAATGATAAGCAGGCTCAGTAGTTTCGTTTCTACATGCTTAGCATTCCTCTGCATTCGCTCTCTCACATTTGAGTCTCTTATTGCATTTGCGTCATTTCGTGTAACGGGCCGATTGAATAAGACCATCGGTGTAATAAACAGTCACAAACTGTCCATGAAACGCACCTCAGACACCTGTTGTTTTAGGTTTGCATTCCAGGACGCAGCCTTGATTGATTGCGTACAGTCTCCATGCAGTTCTTTAACTTGTATTCCTTCCTACTAGCCTAGAGGAATATTTTTCTAAATGTATACAAATGAATGAGATGAGTGCAATCGTAACATTTGAAAAAGTTGTGTTTTTTCCCAAAGGTTAATGAATATGAATCATTTGTAAAAGGTGCTCAGACCAGCTTAGTAACAAAAAGGGGAAATTGTGAGTTTATTTGACAGTATCTTAAATAGTAGATAACATCATTCAAACTCTATGAATGTTTAAAAAAAAAGCACACTGCAGTGTGGTAATGCAGTTCATGGTTATACTGCAAGTAATAGAAATTAAATGAAAATTATAATTTGTTATATATTAGACATTGTCACAATTTCTGAATCACTAAAGTCCACCACCCCAGTGCAACGCCAGTGTGGTAATTAACCAAGCTTTACAATGCTTTAATGGCCTTATGCAATTTTGAAAATATTTTGTCAACATTATTTTACACGAAAGCACAACAGAGTTTCAGATGAGTTATGACTCAGGCTTTTCAAGAAGAGGGAAGCACGGGGAATCCGATATTTTCTATGAATGGTGAGAAAGTGTTCCTGCTCCCTAAAGATTTATTATTAACGGTTGTGTTGATTGTATTCCAGATGTTTCACAATTGTATTCTTGTACAAGTATATAGTTCTGCTTTGGCTTGATGGATTAGACCTTCGTCATAAGTTATTACTATTTGGGGAGATGTTGCATTCAAAGAGTGCTCCACACAAACTATGGGAATTTGTTTTCCTCTGAAACGCGAGCTGCATTGTGATGTTAAATACGTCAGAGAACTTCTGTATTGATAATAGTGCTCTTAATTTCTTGTGATAAGACTTTCTGAAAGTTTCACAGAAATGTTTAGAATTGTGTACATGGAAGTGTTTGTATCCTCGATTTTGTACCAATTTTGTTAGTAAACAAAAGTTTTATCTTTTTAGTATTCCTGTGCTCTCACTGCAATAATGAATATTTGTATCAGCATTGGTTGCATTATTGTTGCTTTTGGAAACTTGCAGCTGTTTTGTGTTTAGGTTTTTCTACAGTTTTTGTGCTTCATTTCTGTAATAAAGAGTAAAAATGGAGTATATATATATATATACACAACCATCTGTGGTATTCAAATTTTTCGGTAACCATTATCCTCAGCTCATTTAAAGCTTAATCAAAAGTACATTTGCAGGACTTTTCATAACCTTTAGTGAGCTTGTTTACTGCCGCTAAAGGGGATGCATCATTAAAAACCCACGTTTTCAGTACTTGTGCACATACACGTGGGTATCTGAAGTGCCTACCAACCAGTCAGTTTTTTGTGGACTGACTACCTTTGCAAAGGTGCACTATATTGCACTATATTTTTTGCTTAAGCCAATCGGAACAGACTAGCCTTTTGTTAGGAGGGAGGGGGCTTAAAGAGACAGGCACTGAAACAGAGCGTTTCTGACAGATGCAACTATTTTCAGACAGTTTCTTTTTCTTTACATTAAATCATGTAAACGTGTTCTATGAGAAACCCAAAACACAGGTATGAATGTGGAATTGAGAATGACATGTCCGCTTTAACTGTGTCTTATTTGAATACCCTTTACCCTGATGCACTACATATACACTTTCATGATTTACTGCATCTTCTTTGTCACCACAACTAGGATTTAGTGATACACAAAAAGAACATTTTTGCCAGGTATGCCTTATATATGTATATAAACAGCCCGTCAATGTGACTGTGCTTGTGAAGAACAATACAGCTCGTCTACCTGTGTAACTAAAGTAAGTGAAAACGGACGCACACGTTTTCCAGTTGGCAGACAACCCTGAGCAAGAGGGATGTTTTTCAAGCTGGGGGCCACGGTGACAATTTCTGGCTGGAAAACTGGGGAGTGAACTAAGGAGGTGTTTGCTTTAATTTGGAAAAATGGCAAACTGGAAATCCTGTCCTACCCATGTGCGAGGTCACACTCCATGAAGCTGTGTGCAGAGAGGAAGTTTTGACATAGATGAGGAAATCTGCTCGCAAACTCAGCCATATCTTTTTCATAAAGAAAGAAAATAAATTCTCTCTGCCAGCAGTTTCCATATCAGAACGCTGGGATAGGTTTACAGAATTGATCGTTAGTTTAAAAGAGCTGTGACTGTTGACTATAAGTACCACCAGTTACAATGAACATTTATTGTCAAAGATGAACAATAACTTACAGATTTGACATTATCAGCACACAATGAAAGAATTGAACTGATATATTGTGTTATTTGCTACTGGGTTGAAGTTACATTCCTAGACGGTGAAAGACATTTTGAGAAAGCTTGCAAAAACAAAATGTGTTTTAAATCAGCATTATATAATCAAGATTCTTAAAAGGTACAAGCAATACCGAAACCACAGCAGAGACATCAAACTAACTTACTGATTAGGCGCTTACACTGACACTGCTTCGTTGTAGCAGAAGTACAGCTGTCAAATTTGTGTTTCTGAACATTAAAAAAAGAGTTGTAAAGCATCACTATAAATACAGTTATGGATTAAATCGTCCAGATCTTTCTGCTCTCTGTCTTGGAGCAAATCCTCACAGTGCCAGGGTGTCTTTGATCAGCCTTCTCATTGTCGTGCTTACAGAGGTGCCCAGAGAGTCTGTGATCTGGAATGTGATTTTGTAAAGGTAGGGCTGGACATCTTTGAGACTGGTGTCGAATACATTGTCCACTTCGGACTGGGTGGGCATCTTTGGCAGGTACTCGTGGCGGTTTATGACCTCGACGACGTTGATCACCTTCTCGCCCAGCTTCTCGCCCACTTTCTCCCTGCAGATCTGTCTCTCCTGCTCATTGGCCAGGTTGACAACGTTGACCTTGATGCTCCACACTTCCCAGGGAATGCACTCGTCAGAAAAGGGCCAGCGAGACTTCTTCTTCTGGTAGAACTCCAGGGAGATTTGCCCCATGCCATCGCTGCCGGAGTTGCTCAACGCATCCTGTAAACAAAGCATGTGATGAAGTCGTGAATTTATAGGCCCTGCAGCAGTATTACAGACAACAATCACACGTTGAAACCACCAATTACCTTGAATTCAGACACAGCTTTCCGGATCACTCTGTCCAGCTCCTCGGAGGACACCCTGACGAACGTGAAATCGATGAAGTCGCAGTCGAAGTCCAGTGTGCCCACGGTACCTATGGAGTAGGTGCCCTCCTTTTTGTAGTGAAATTTCCCGGAGCTGCGATGCAGTAAAATGGTGTGCAGCAAAGCCAGCATCGCTTCTTCCACCTGCCTCGCCTCCACCGTTACTTCAAGAACCTCTGAGCGGCAATTCATAGCGAAATGATTGTTATTTCCATGTACATGCGACAACTTGAGTTGGGTGACGATGGCTGCTGTGTAGCAGCTTGATCGCGTTAGGTGACAAAGATATACTTTGTTTACCTCTTCGGATGGGCGGAGCCTATCCCACACATCGTATTACATTATATTAAAAACACGATAGTAATTTTCAGAAAGGCTAACCTACTTCCAAATGTATAATGTGCGAACCGATTACATTAACATAGAAACAAAGGCTAGCTAGCTAGCGTTACGTGTTTGCTACAAACGGGACAGGACGATGTGGTAATGATGACAGCCATCTACGGCAAGTCGCGAGGTTCGGTAGACTGTTTTTGGAGTCGTTTCCTCCTCAACTGCGTCTTTTTTATGTGTCTAATGTATTTGTAAAATCACATTGCTTCTTGACAGCACACAACAGAGTTTATAGATACCAAAACTTGTCCTCAGTTTGTTCATACGTTAGTTTCGCGCGACCAGCACACAACAAAAAACTCTCGCAAACTGTCGCTGTGCATTCTGGGACTTACAGTTTGTGCCACATATCCGTTTAGAAACGGCAACTTTGTACAGTCAGGCTGAGCCGCAAAGCGAGTCCAGCGTGACAAATGCACCCTTCTCTGCCAGGATGTGTCCTCGGGACTCTTGTTCAACGTCTGGCTATCGTTCGGTGGAAGTAAACCGCAGACTTTGGAAATAATTCATATTTGGGGAACTTTGGCGGCTCCATAGCCAATGACGAATAGCTAGTTAAGCGAACCGTGGCGAAGATTAGCTAACTGGGCTAACAACCGTATTCAGCGAGAGGAGGAGAGCGCGTTTCTGCAGTTTATTTGAATCCATAGACTACATTTAACTCTTTTTACAATGCTTTAGGTCTCTTTAACCAGCTCGAGTAGTTTGTGACATCTCATATCGCTCGTTAAAGCTACTATCGAGTCCTGCAGCATGGATCCCAATAAGCACAACTTGTTCTGGGGGTTGAGATCTGTGCTGCTGTCAGCTGTGAGCGATCGCTTTCATTGATTTCGCCGGTCCTTGATCAAATACAGAGTATGAGGTTGCCCGGATATTTCTCAGAGGAGGTGTGTTAAACTTTAATCATCGTTCTCATCTGCAAAGAATGTCCGACTTTGGAAGTTTCAGTTCATATTTCGGTTTGAAGGATCCGCAGTGGCTATGCTTGGTCACACTTTTCTTCGCGTCTCTGGTCACCCTGATACTGTATTTCGTACAGTATTTCCAACAAAGGGGTGTAGGAAACAAGCGGACAGCAGCCGAGGACAATGCGGCGAAGGAGGAAGCCGCGGCTCTGCTGGGATGGGCGCTGTCACTGAGAAGCTGGAGAAGTCAGTGGAGAGGAGCTTGGTGCAGGGCTTTGAATGAGCGATCGAGGAAGAGTGGGGTAAGTCTCGTGACCACTCTGCTCTGTGTAATAAAAGTGCAGCTTGTCATTGAATGTGACTGTAGAAATGACCTGGAGTGAATGTCATTTATGCTCTCTTCAATCAAATCCCACCTCATTCCTTTGACATGAAACAAAACACTACCACTCGACTCTTTTTAATTTACACTCGATAGTGTAGTATGTGCACCTTCTTGCCCCACCCCTGACCTATTAGCGTTTCTTTTTTTATTACGCAGTGTTATCAAGTCAGAACGCATGCAATGACGTTGCCAATGTGATGCATCACAAGCTCATCATTTATTAGGCAACAGCTTCATTTTTCCTTCGAGTTGCGTAAAAGGCGTTTTGCTGCTGATTTCATGTTTCCATCATCTTCCCCCAACAGGGTCCGCTTCTGTTGACGTTTGAAGAGGATGACCTCGAGGCGTCGGAGCTCACGGTCAGCCAAGTGTCCAGCTTTCAGAAGTCTGCCGGAAACAAGGTACACTGATCATAAAGTCTTCTAGTAATACAGAGCGGCGTTTTTCTGGGAGATATCTGGATCAATATATCCTGTGTTTAGTGCAGATGCAGTGTCCTCCTCCTCCCAACCACCGGCAAGATAACAGATTTATTTTGTCATGGCAGCGTCGGCATTCATTTGGGTTATAGCAGCAGCAGACACTATAGATTTCTAAATTCCTCTTTATGTACTTTATTGATAAAAGTTGTCCTACAAATCAATCTCCCCTACTCTTATTCAGTGGAGAGGGAGCTACTCTCCCACCAGTGCTGCATTTTAGCCTGCAGTGGCCAACATTGAGTCATCACCTGGCCAACTTATGTCCCCCATTCATTTAGATTTGGCAAATGAATCTGCTCAGCAATTTTTCACAATGTCCACATGCATATTACAGAAATCACAGAACTCAATGAACGAACACTTCTGCTTAAAGGAGGCTGGTATGATGCACCTTTTTTTATCAGTCATACAGATGTATGTACAGCAGACCGTGTGTAAAACAAACTGCCACCGGAGGACTTTTATTTTTTCAGAGAGGTCAAATAGGGACAAATTGCTCGCTGTGTTGCTGCCCCCGGTTGGCTTTGCACTGCTCCCGATGCAAACTCAGCCCTTTCTTTGTGACGATCACGATGTGGAGCAAAATACCAGGTGCTCTGTTGTTGAATGCGGGGAGTTTAATGAACAGAGGCTTATTTTTGCCCACACGATGTGTGAGTGTGCGCTAGAGCTCTAAGAAGCTTACATAGCTGTCAAGCTCAGCAGCGAGGAGGAGCAGGCAAACAGGAATGCACAACGCTTAGGTTTCCCCTCACGGTGATCTAATACCCAACAGGACACAAACACGCCCGTCCTCCACTGAAATCCCAATGAATAGATGTGTTTCAAGGAAGAGGACACTTATGATTCTGTGGTAATTCACTCTGTTCCAGATGCATTCCATTGCAGGGAAAGTGATTTATTGAATCTGCTGATAAAGCGAGTACAGATGTTTGTCCTTTTTCACAGTTCAGGCATGAACCTCATCTAAGGCAGATGTTTTGCCTCTGGATCAGTTTAAGCTAAAGTGACGACAGACATACAGCACCTTACAGTTTAGTACACATTCTAGTGTTTCATGGTATAACTACATGTGAGTCACATGCAAATGCTGTCACGGCTTTAGCTCCGGCGTTCTCAGTGTATTTACATTACGCTATCGCCTCAATTTGTCCTCCCAACAGGCCGCTCGCTGCAGTGTGGTCGGGGAGCAGCTTCAGTTCTCTCTCGGTGCATCAACAACAGCCATGGCTACAGCAGGTCCTTGTAAATACACCGTCTGTATAGCTCCACTGGAGCTGCAGGTAAGTGCTCTTTAGTCTGTCCCAACGCATCTATTAAAGTTGCGAGTGTCGAGAAAGTAAGCAATACTCATATTGGTTTTTTTTATGTGCGTATCCCTTTAACACTGTCTGAAAACAGAGTCCCATCCTTTAGAAGTCGCTGTGGTTTAGTTTAATGGGAGATTTTATTGAACGCGATGTGCCGCCCAGCTCTGGCTCACTGCTGGCAGGAGTCTTCGATGAAATGGCTGGGATGTCTTTCTGTGCTTGGCAAATGACCCGAAGACCTCATTAAAATCACTGTCAGGCCCGTTTCCAGTGCGGCTGCCCCACTTTGTCTGCATTAATATTTGTCAGAGGCCCGTACGGGATTGATGAAGGTATGACACATATTACTGCCATGCTCTTACCTGGAGATTGCAGCGATTTCTTTTATTTATTTATCATGCCCCAACCTGACTGGACTCATTGTCTGAGTAAAACATTACAGGCTTCAAATGAAGCGAGTCAACGGTGATGTTTAGCGGGTCGTGTACAGTAAGCTTTCATCCTGCTCTTCGTTTCAGGGTTAAATCTTTACCAAAGTATGGATACAAGTGGCTGTCCAAGCTAACCCAATTGTGCTAAGGCTATTTTTAAACCAATAAGGTGCTTGTCTCCCCAGCTGAACTCATTGTGCCATAAATACAACCTGAGTGAGTGAGAGACTTGAAAGCTGAAGTCGGGATTAGAGTCGGGCCGGTTTTGTTTTGGTTGCGGATCAGTTGTTGTGGCAGGAACATAAAGGAAGCCTCTTGTCTCCTTTTCACTCTAATTCTTTCAGCTTAGTCTGGAAAAGTCGGAGAGCCCTTTTCAAATGTCTCCATCCATCCGTCCGCTGGAACAGTTGTTAGCTTTTGACCGGGCTTCCATGCTAGAATGGTCCTGGCTCATGCTGTTATGAGTGCCGGGATGTGTGGACCAGAAGTCCCCGGGCATGTATGGTCTCTGGACACAATAACAACACCCAGTGCACTGCGGTGTGCTGTTGAGTGTACTTTGTCTGTTACCACACTATTGCACCACATGGCCTTTCGCATGTGACGAGGGACACGCATGCCACGTGTGTGTCGTCCCAATGCGGTAACACCACATTTAAATGTCTGTTGTAGGACTTCACAACAGGCACTTCTCTCTAGGGGATATGGAAATACTTGAATGATTATTTTATATCTTTTAATAAGCAGCTTCTCTGCAAACTGTTTCCGTTCTTCAGATCATGTGGTTGGAGCTGTATTATTATGCCAACATAGCCTTCCACACAAAGCTGTTAGCATGAACTGATCCGGGTCTCATCAATGCAGCTTGTGATATTATTCGGCCGGATCCATCAAAGCGTTCTCATTGTTAACTGATGAGGCCTTTGTTTGGCATCACAGAGGCGGTTGTTCAGTCTACCACTGGAATCCAGGCATGCTGGGACAGGATGGCCCAGTCTGTTTTCTGTCTCCCTCTTTTACTCTCTTCTTCTTTCACTTTGTCTCTCACGTGAGCAAAGTGTTGATGGGCACCTCGCTGACCTCCTCTTCTGAACCGTCTTCCTGTTTGTCAGGCTGACTAGAGAAGCATCGCATAGTGTTTGTTGTAGAGAGCAGGGTGTCGGCCACGCCATCGCTGTTATTCTTCAGATTGAAATTGGAAATAAGTCATGAAAAAGGTTTTATTATACTGGTTGAGATGTGATTATAAGAGAAAGAATATAGTTATATAAAACAAAGAAAATGAACCAAATGTTAATGTAATCAATGATATCCAAGATCAACAAATGAATCCCATCTAGAGATTGCAGCTGTAGAATAGATTGAAGGAAATAATGTATTCAAGATATGACAACGTTTTAATGAGCCTGACATTGCTTGTTGCCTTTGAAGTTGGTCAACAAATTAAAGCACGACACAATTTGGTAATGTGCTGACAATTTAAGGCTTAATAGCTCGATATTTGACCATTCAAGTCATCTAACAACTTAACCATAGCAACAGAGCATCATGACAGCAGGTAGAGCTACAGAACAGACGCAATGATAACCGGATGCTTTTTTGTTTTCCTCGGCCTTTTAAGGCTTTTCGAGCCAGCTGCCTTCTTTGGAAAAGAATTGGCAACACTGCCTCGTGTTTCCACAGTTACTTTGGTTCTTCGACTATCTGCCATTCTGCTACTGGGGAACTTTACTGCAGTGAACTTCCACTCATACTCTCTGGTAACTGGGGAGAGCTACCGAAAGCTAGCTGGGAATACAGAAGCGCTATCCTCTTCCTGTTTTGGTTGCGCAATGGTTGATGCACTTCCTTCCTTTTCCCAGGAGATCGCACCCGGTGCAAAGTAAAAGTGAGGCTAAAGGGAACCAATCTAAACACTGATGGTGTCATTAGTCTACAGCCGTTACATCGAGCAGACAGAGATTCCTTTCAGATTAAGTTAAAGCAGAAACCTTTCTTTGCCACTTTATTCAACATCCTGAAACTATGTTCTAAATGTTTCATGATATCCAGAAAATGAGTCCTGATATTGTAAATGCCAGTTTTATGTCATTTTAATTGAAATATCACAACAGATACTACAGTGTGTGATTTCTGCTTTTCTCTCATCTGTGTTCCTCAGCTTGACCTGCAGATGCAAGAAGCTGCAGATGTGGTCACGGTGAGCTGGGGAGTGTCTCACCTGGAGACGGGGGAGCTGCAGGTGAAGCCCACTTTCACCCAGGTAATTCAACAGTGAGATGTTCCTGTCGTCAAGATTCTATCAATACTGTATATATTTTTTATTTGACCCTCTACAAAGGAGATTATGTTTTTGGTTTAATACCACCATTGTGCTTTTGATATGTGGGACATGTCTGATCATCATGTCTTTTTCTGTCAGGTCAACGCCAACACCTCCAGTGTGGCGGCCATACAGGAGCAGTTGAGGCAGCTGCTGTGTGCGACGCGTCCCTCGGTGTTGCTGAGCTGCCGGCCTGCTCAGGCCTCAGAGGCCAAGGTGAGCGGAGGAGTCTCTTGATTCTTAACATGTTCAGAGCGTCCTCACGAGAAGTGTGTGCAAGTTTGTCACACCATGTCATAGTTTAAAATAACGTGAGGGGTTGCTCATAGTGAATCCGCAGCTCTCTGGCTTTTTTATAGTAAGTTTCATCGCCCGAGGTTGAATCTATACTTTTACACCGAGGTTACTCAAGGCAACTAATCTGATTTATTTTGATGCAACGCAGATGCTTCTCGAGGGTTATTGCATTCATGTTAAACCCACTAAGCCACTGTGCCTCCACACAAATGTCAAAGATTCATAATGGGAGCATGTGATCGTGGTCACCGCATGCATAATTAAAGCCTGCGCTGAAGTGGTGTAGTGAGTTTATTATGCTGACACACATTTACACACATTTACACACGTTTTTTCTGATGTGCTCTTTGCCCAGCCATCACAGGATGTCATGTGTTCCTGATTTGATCACGTGTCGTACGTTCAGTGTCACAGATGTTGACAAATGCTTCGCAAGTCAGCCGAGCCCAAAGTGGTCCCTCGGAATGTTCTATTATTCCAAATGTTTTGAATTTTTCAAAACATGTGTATGATTGTTTGTTCTTTCGAGGTTCAAACAACGACTTCTAATGCGAATTCTATCGAGCACAGAATATTATACATACTCTACACATTAACATTCCCGGGATGCTGAGACGAGCTGGCAGAAGTTGTTTAAAGGGGTACTTTGCTTACATTGTTGCTGTTAATATTATGGCCAGTAGATCAACGTTGTTTAATTATTCAATCACTGTGGTTTCTCCAATAGGAAGCGGGCAACAACATCCTTTCACCCCCAAAACCCCCCCGTGCCCACGACTGGAAGCTGCTGGTGAAGAACATCCGAGTGACACTGAATCAGGAGGAGGATGCTGCAGGTTGGACGCTCTTGTTCTCAGAAATGTACCGGTGGTCAGATGACACGGCTGTAGCTAGGGTCCTTATTCTGTCCTGATGTTAACCAACATCAGTCCCCTCACATCTGCATCACAGTCATGTCTCCGGTTTGTTGTAATCAGTTTACACTCATGACAGAGCGGGATGTAAACATTAACAGCGATCTCCTGTGAGCGGTAACTTTAGCTAGCTCGGTGGTGCTAGGTGAGCTAGCAGTATCGATGCACGCAGACATCGTTACGCCCGATATCTCCAACCCGTGGCAACTCACACCAAAACAATGTGGATTGATAAATAGCACTGTAGGGCGGAGGAAGAACATGTTTATTTAGATTCTGGGTTGAACTCTTTCTTTAATACTGTGCTGCTTCTGTATTCCGTAATTGTATTTCAGGACTTGATTCAACTATTTTAAAATGGGAGTAACATACATTCTGTTATCGCTCATCAACATTGAGTTTATCACACTTGAAGGACTGCTTCTGCCTTGCCTTTTGTTTATTTAGCCAACATGTGATACCGAGGCTCTCCAGATAACGAGGCAGAGACCGGTTTGCCCGTTGGCTGTCAAAAGTGGTAATCTGATTCTTAAAGCTGAACAATGCTGTCAGTTCATTAATAATACACCTTCACTAGTGTCACTACACCCTGTGTTGGCATGCACAAGAATTATGATCAGAGTGAAAAGAAGGTGTTGTCAGCCATGACACCAGAGGGCAAGATGTCCTGAGTCACGAGAGGCTGTTCAATCATTGTTCAGACTTAGACCTGAACATCATCCACAACAACAGCGTCTTTGTCGAGTCACTCTCTAGTTGTGAGTCAGCGGTTTTCAGGACTCCAGACATCTTCTTAAGTATTGTGCCCCAGCTCTTGATAATGCACAGCAGAGACACAGCGTTCAACACCTCATTATCTGCTTTCCGTCCTGTGAGTGAAGGGCAGTTATACTTCGCTTCACTTGTGAGACTTCCTGCAGACTAGCCCCAGAAGCCAGATCTAGAGCGGCTGCAGCGGACGCTCTGTCTTTGAGGCTTCTGCTGCTGTTGTATTCATTAAGACACAGTGCTTTCACAGTGTTGAAACCTGACTTGTGGCTAATAAAGTTCCGTTTTTAAGCGCTCCATAATATTAGGTTTGTGCTGGGGAAGAGCTCTCAGTCAGTACTTTGAGTCTCCTCTAAACTATGCATAATTCATCATAT
>NW_022280048.1:6951973-7050507 GCF_004355925.1 Anarrhichthys ocellatus | reverse complement strand
ATAATATTTATTACAACTCACGCTGACCTCCTGTCTGTCCATTAAAGTGAAGCAGAAGAAGTGACCAAAGCAAAGTGTATTATTGCAGCAGCACATTTTATGTGATCAGCTGTCAAAAGCTATTCCTATGAATTTGAAGCTAGATCTCGGGTCACACGGTGTGTTTCTTTCCTGTGATGTCGACGGTTTTCTGCTGTGTTTTTTAGGCAGCATGAATCCTGTGTGTGTAATGCAGTTAGACGATCCTCCACAGAGGCTGAACACCCCCGTGTTGAAGAACACAGCCAATCCTGCCTGGGACCAGCCGTTCATCTTGTAAGATTTACTCATTCAGTCGCTGTTTTCTTTTTGTATCTTTTTTGTTTTTCTGTGCAGTCCACCAACACCACGTAATGCATTTTCTTTCTTTCCCTGATTATTCTTTTATTTTTTTCTCTCTCACCAGTGAATTGAACGGACGATCAAAAGAGCTCAATATTCAGTTAATGAATGATGGACAACCTCAAGAGAGTAAGGAAACAAATAATACCGGCTGCCTTTTGTTATTTGTGGCGAAGAGTTCTTTTGTTCACATGTATTTGTACTGCCAGACTAAAGTAGGCGTGTTCCTCTCTTCCAGGTTCACTGCTCGGTCAGGTGTCAGTGCCTTTTGATCTTGTAAAGAAGCAGCCCAAAGGACAGCAAACGTTTGCACTCATGACCAAAGACGTAGTGACTGGATCACTAACTACTGATGTAAGATCTCATCCCAGTTAACATCGGGATATAGTGACACATGTTTGCCTTAATATCAACATTATCTGAGGTTTTCCCTTTGCACAACATTAACTGTGTGGGGGGGGATTGTATCCTTCAGTTTACCTATCTGGAGCCCAGTGAGGTGAGGTCCTGGCACCCTCCCACTCCAGCCTCCAATAAGAGGGTGGAGATGGACCGTACAGTCATGCCCTGTGGCACGGTGGTCACCACCATCACCGCGGTGAAGAGCAAGCCGGGTCGACTCCCCCCTCTCAGACTCAACATAGGTACGGCACCACAGACTGGGAGACCACACAGCACTGACAAAGATGATATACATATCAAGATACAGTACAGGAAGACTCATTGAGGTTTACGTGTTGATGCTGAGATAATGCTCTGATAATTATCTTCATATTGACTTAATCCATCATAGTATTTGTATGACGCCCTCAGAGGCAAGTGAGATTTATTTTTCTTGTGATCCATTTTCTAAATCTGAACGGAATAGTTTTCCTCTCCTGTGTTTATGACAAAAGAACGGGTGAAACAGGTTTTGCCGTGATCATCTTTCTGGGGAGAAAAAGTTTTCCCAGATGGAAAGATCATTTTTCAAAGTCTTTGTTGTTGTAGTACTCATTTCTGCCACAAGAGGCTAAAGTGTACCACTACCCCGTGTTCTTTTACCTCACTTTAGATCACAAGAATTCACAAGAATTTTTTTTCATCACTTCCCTCTCAGGGCTTCCTACGAATCCCTGCAAATTTCATCACCATTTTTCACAAAAAATGTTAAGTTCTGCATTAAACACATATAACCTCTGAAAGAACCTGCCACAACGTATTAACCACAAGCTAGCAGAGTTGCTCTATGGGTGCCAATGTACAAATTATACCTGCTAAACATTTGCTTCTTAGCATTTAGCCCAAGTGCAGCCTCTCAGAGCAACTAGCGGGAGTCTTGTTATCCCAAAGTCAGCTGTAGTTGGGACCAAACACCTTGGAAAACAAAGCAATGCAAAAGCAAGATAGAGTAATTCAAAGTGTCTGTATGACATATCTAAAACTTTATTATACTTGCAGCTCAAATACTAAATATGTCTGCAGATAAAAACACATGAAATTTAACTTTGACATCATTTATGTTTTGACCTTCCATCCATGAAGCAGTCCATTAAACTAACTTTGTGCTGACTCAGATCCGGCCCAGAAAGCGGTGGCCGTCAAGTCTAAGCTGTCGGAGCAGGCGTCTATGATGGGGGCCACAGTCAGCAAGGCCTTGTCCTCCTCCGATACCGAGCTGCTGATGCTCAATGGCACCGACCCGGTGGCCGAGGCCGCCATCAGGCAGCTCCACCAGTCCGCCAAGCAGAAGCTCAAGTCCCCGGTGAAGAAGAGTACAATCATCATCTCTGGCATCGCCAAAGTAAGAATGAGTTCCAGCACCAGAGGAGCTCTTCATTGGTGCATTGTACTGTTTCATTTATTACAGATACAGGGTAACATAGAGCAGAGGACTGGCTCAGGAAATCAGTTTCACCAACACTTGTTTAGCTGTTGTGTTCCCAATCAATGGATCATGACGGAGGAAATAAACCAATCTGAACCCTCAAAGACCGAGGACCATAATCCTATCCATATAGGATAGGATTATGGTTTCTACATTTTTTCAGTGCTATCACATATTTTCTAGTTTGGGCATTCAGAGGCTCCGTAGTGAAGGTGGTTACGCCATCACGTTCTGCAGCATTGATTCGTCATGGAATCCCATGTAGTTCTTTGTTCTTTGTCCCGTTTTGTTCAAAGTTTGTCCATATCTACTCCACCAATCAGCATCGGTTTTGGTCTTTCGTTTTATTTTCAAACGAGTCAAGAGGTGATGTTGCGTTGGACTACAGCCAGAGGATTGATCCGTTGTTCATTTAATAATACATTTCTCTGTGGAAAAAAAGACACGTTTGCTTCAATGTCCTCCGTTATGATATAATAACCTTTGAAATGAACCCCTGAACTTATTTGAACACATCTACATGATCAGTAAATGATAAATAGGAATACACCTTGTTAGCTGTAGACCGAAAATCATTTGTAAGCCATATATTTAAAAATGTCCTGAGATTCTGTTTCAGCTCACGGTACATATTTTGTCCATTATCAGACAAAGAAATTTATACTTTAAGTCCATTACTTTGGACTTAAAATGAACCAGACTGAAAGCTGAGGTTCTCTTGATTCCAATGATGCGTGGCACTTAATGCTGACGCTGGTTAAAATTGGTTAGAAAACAAGATAAATACAGGAGAGTCAGGCGGCCAAAAATAGTTTACGGTCTTTGAGGGTTAAATGAAACATTGTGTCAACTCGTGTTGTTGAAGTACACTTCATGTGCCAACGATTAAATCTCGGCCTTCCAGTGGAATAATAATATGCCTCATCCCACGGCCATCCTTCTGCCCAAAATTACATTAGAAGACAAGTGAGCACTGGTCCTCAGAGATGCCGATGTAAATAGTTGGTCACTCATGATGCCAGAGGAAGAATTAGCATGATCACATGCAAATGTTAAACCAAAGGAAATCTCGCCTCACCAAAAAGTGATTTTAAAAGTTTCAATCCGCTCAATTTCCCAGACGCCCTTGTCTCAGGATGACGAGCTCGCTCTGATGGCGGGCTACGCTGCAGCGATGGACGCCTCCATGTCAGAGGCCAGCTCCACTCAGGACGTGACCGCAGCGATCGCGACAGGATCCAGCAGCCCTCCAGACACGTCCGAGCCCCAGGAGGGCCCCAGTGGAATAGGCCGGCCTCCGGAGGACTGGGAGAGCCAGACCGGAGAGGGGCTGGACAATAGCTCGCTGTCTATGTGCGTGTCCGAGGCAAGCTGCAAGAAGAGAAGAGGTGAGAGGTCACAGAGGGAAGCCACGAGTGACCGTAGACATGGGGGCATAGCTGGTCTTTATAGGCATGTTATTCCATGAAATATATCACTCTGATGGCAGAACTTGATAAATGTCCACGTGGTTGTTTTCACGGCTAACCGTTGCTCCTCGGTGATGCATGTTTTTTTTGTGTTCTTTTCTCTCTTTCCTTCCGACTGTTTCTTCTTTTTTCTTTGACCTATCGTCACTGCCGTCTTAGAGGAAGGCAGTGCTGAGCACACGTTATGTCCAGATGAGTAAGTTCTTTCATGAGCTACTTGTAGTACCCATGGTGCTCTAGTATGTGTAGTATCCGCTGCAGTAGAGTAGATAACCTAGTTTTTCTGCAATGTCAAATTCATTTTCACTTCATGCAAAATCAATGGGATCAAAGCAGATCATATAGTTGCTTTTAGAGATTTAGAATACGTGTTGTGGGGCTGAACAATATGCACAACGGCCTGTGAATATTTTGAATTAACATTCGTGCTAAACTTTCACAAATTACCTTTTTTTGTTTTTTTACTGAAACGTTTTTAGTATTTTTCAATTATCAGTGACTTCAAAAATGAAAAACGAAAAGTCAAAATGCTGCCTGTTGCATAAATACAATTGGTGGCTTAGGCCAGCTGACTTTTTTTATTTCTCAAAAACTTTCCAATTTCTAAAAAATTGTAGCCCACCGGAGCTACAGATGGCAAAGACCACTCTCACTATTCCAGTCTGAAATGACATTATAAATGTGGATATTAGAATGCTGATAGTGCAGAGTAAAATACCACACACATAATGGAGAACAAACATATTCAATACAATACAAGTTATTCACTATATAAGATATTGTTCAGCCTGTAGCTGTAGGAATCTATTCTGTGTGGAGGATAAGGATGTTACTTTCTTCATTTGAAATGAATTAGTTGTTTATATTGTTTTGTATTCATTTAATCTAATCGCCAGAAATTAGAAAATCCCAGAAACCTCTTGTGTGCTGAAAGGAAGGAATGATGCTTGCAGTGAGGTTGGACCGCTCTTTGTATGGTACAGTTCAGTGTGTGTTAGCTGCTCGTCTCCAGAGGAAAAACTAGATGTAGAAGGAGGAATAACCAGAAATGTTTTACTCCAACCTGTCCCATCCATGCCAGACGTTCTCACCATCAATAATCACAAATTGCTTCGGCTGTCTTCAAATCGCTGCCACTTGAATATTGTCCATGCCCAAAGTTTGATTCTGTGTCGAGTGGTGTCGTCTTGACATGGTCCTTGTCTCAAGGTATCCCAGTTTATATTCCTTGTCCTCCCCGCTACAGGCAGCTTCCTCCAGAAGAGCGCCAAGCTCTTCTTCCGGCGGCGTCACCAGCGCAAGGACCCAGGGATGAGCCAGTCCCACAACGACCTGGTGTACCTGGAGTCTCCGGCCGCAGTGGAGCAGGCCAGCCGAACAGCCACGCTCAGCCGCATGCTCAGCCGCAGGAGTAAGAACAAGAGCAAAGCCAACGGCGCTACCTCCATGGGGGAGCCACGTGCGTGACCCCCTCAGTCCCTCCAACAAACAACTACTACCATCACCACCTCCACCTCAATCTTGCACTGGCATTACTCCCCCTAACGCCCAGCCTGCAGCCGGCTCCTGCATTGTGAATGGGGAAAGCTGTACAGATGGAAAAAAAAAAATATATATATATATATATCCTCTTAAACTGCCGTTTCCTGCTTCCTTTAAGAGGCAGATATTCCACCAAAAGCAAGCGTGTGCATGTGTGAATGAAGGTCTCCTGTCTTGGATTAAGGGTATTTCAGAGGATATTGTTTTTGCTTGTTTCTTTTATCTACTTTTATGCAACGTTTTTGAAATCTTTTAAGCGCTTTTGTGGCCTTTTCACCGACAGAAGGGGCAGATGTGTGCTGTCACTCTTTACCTCACTGACACTGGGGGCGCAGAGTAAACTCTCCCTGCTGTAATCCGTACGTTTCCTACGGTGGACCAACGGGACCGAAGATATCGGAAGAGTGGTGTTTGTATGATTTGCACAATTCTAGTATCTTTATTTAAAGTGCAATGAGGGGAGCTGCTCTTGGATCACATTCACAAAGGGAGATGATCTTTTCACTGTGGGAGATAGTAACGCGACTACTTTTTGACACTAATACTATGAAATGTGGTATTTATATCGGTTCATTTAAGAAATCCTTGTAATTTGAATTCCACGTGAAACAAGATGAGAATGACAGCCAGATGTAATGTGCCCTTGAAAACTGTAAAAAAAAGCTATCCGAAAAAAACTAAAGTCAGCAGCCTTCAGAACCATTCGTGTACGATTTGGAAAACCGGCTACAGGAATAAAACAGAAAGAAAGAAAGAAGCAGTGACACTGTGGTTTACATGGGACTTTAGCAACATGAGAGCGTTTTCAAATGATATGCAACTTTCTTCTTTGTCTTCCTAAAGAGTCCACCTGTACACTACTGTCATCAGCAGGGTTGTTAATGTGTCAAAAGGGAACCCGGTAGAACCTTTTGTCCAGGGAATGTGATGTTACACTCGGCCATACACGCAGCATAACGTGCTCATGAAAAACCCATCCGAAATGAAGTCCTCCGTTCTTTTATCGGATGTTCTGTTGTTTTTAAAAGATGTAGCTTTGAACACATGAACAAGAGAACGTGTGAACGAACACCTTTGGAAGCAACCAAATGGTTTGGCTGCTTCTTCTTTTGTTAATCCAGCTAATGATTGTACTTTAGTTGTTTTTTTGCGAGCAGCTTGTTGAAGACATTCTCTGTACGTCATGTTAACTACTGTCTCTTCAATAACCTGCTCAGAATGGATGTGGCAGTGACGGACAGAACTAACAGGTTGCCTTACAGTTAGTCCGAGGATCACGTCACAGGGAGTGGACTTGTCCTTTTATGGTTCCGCCGTGACACCAGAGGGCTGAAGGACCTCAGCGAACTGTTGGAGAGACAAGGTTACCACCGTGTTCCTGAACCATCGGCCATGTCGATCATCTAGAAGCCTATGCACATAACATGTTAACTGAGCGTTTGCATTATTAGACTATCTGAGAATTAAAGAAAACAACTCGACTTGCTGTTCATGACATTGTCCTGCAGATACAGGGTGGGTTGTCTTTTGTGTCTTGGTATTTAAAGTACATGGCAGAGCTGTGATCCTGCTCTTCCACCATCATGAGCTGCAGTCTGTTTTAAAACACAGAAATGCCCAGATTTGAGCTGAAGAAAATTCAGTTATCTTTCAAACAGAATCACATTTAAACTCTGAGGAACAAAGGGAGGAGGGGGGGGGTTAATGATGCTCAGCTTCAGAGCTCATGGCAGCCCTCAAGCATTGGCTACTGTCATGCATCAGTAGGGCTGTATGTGATTATTAACTTCTTGATGGGTTTTTTATCGGCATCTGCTCTGTGCACACAAGCTGACTGTTTTTGCAGAACGTCAGTCATTTCCCTGCAGGGATTATAACTAATATACATATCGAGTTATTTCATTTTCAGCAATAAATATTGATTGAATAACCGAGAATGTGGTGCCAACTTTGAATGTCCAGGCTGTAGCGGATTCTCCCGTAACTGTGCATGTTGATATTACTTTACATAGGCAAGTTTTTTATTTTTTGCAGATTGATCTAGCACATGATGCATGTTTCAGTAAAAACAAATCTCCCTCTTATCAAGTCAATGTAGTCTGAAATTGAGTCCTCATAGGTATATTTTACACACTAAAAGTATAGTAAGAATATTTAGATTTTTCTAAAATCAACTTTTATTATTATTTATACTCTCTAATTTCATAATACAGACACTCATTTTTGTTTTTAAATGCAACACATAAAAAAAGACAGAGCCAGATAAATACTTCATAGAGTAGTTCAATGCTCCGCCTCAACCAGCTACGACAAAAATGCTTTAAATAATTGTATGGTATTTTATGGTATTATATAAGACTTCGTGGTCGTTAAGACAAAAGTTAGACATTAAGTGCGTGTTCATATCTTATCTCTTTTGATGCCTGATTGAGTCGCTTTGTATCGAGCCTACATTCCCCACAATGCACCCGGCGCGGCTCGTTTCCGGTCCTGCGCCGTTTCTGGAGCGGATTGGAACCCGGAGTCAGGATTCGCTAAATGAAGGGTCTTTTGCAGAAAAGGTAACGTGTTTCCCCGTAAATGTACACGGAATTCCCACAAAATGGCGACGCAGTTCTGTGGCGAAGGTGCAGCCGGGTTGTCCGGTTCGCTCCGGGCTTCCTTGCGCCGCCTCCACCGCCGACTGCTTGACGTTGAAGAGCATCGACTCCGGTTTGGCGGTTCGCGTCTCCGGTCCATCCGCCATGCCGACTGTTCTTTGTTACATTTTACTAAAGACCAGCCGCTCAGATCGGAGTTAAAACCCGGCAAGCGTTTGGGAACGACTCAAATCCCGGATCTCGTCTCCTGCCCGGACTGCATACATTAGCATGCACGCTCCAACCGTGTCGCTTATACCAAAAAGCCAGCTAATGTTGTCATAACACGCTGCCGTTTGGCCGGGAGGTCTGATGCATTCAAGTGTCCCAGGTTAAATGTGCGTGCAGGCTTGGAAGTTGAACACTCTTAACTCACTCTTGAAAGTACTTCCCTCATATAAATGTGCATTTTAGGGCGCTCTGTGGGACACTTGTTTCCTATTAATACCATGATATAGTATGATGATCTTTTCTCCTATTTGTAGGTTGGCATAATGGCTGAACAGGCGCCAGATGAGTTCATCTGTGAGTATGAATCCAGCTCTGAACTGTACTGCTGACACAGTGTGACTGTGGGCTGCTGTGACAGGTGTGATGTGTGTCGCAGGGTGTGAGGACTGTGGCCAGTACCATGACTCCGAGTGTCCCGAGCTGGGACCCCTGGTGACCGTCCAGGACTCCTTCGTCCTCAGCCGGGCCCGGTGAGTGACCTTCACTGACTGCAATCAAACATTGGATTTCCATCCATATAACCTAAGTCCATTTTCAGAGATTCAACCAGAGAAAGAAGAAGAGTAACCCCGACCTCTGTCCTCCTCCTGGAGAGGAGAACGATTACACAAAGCCTTTACACGTGTCATGTTATTGATATCACAGAGCTTGTGTGAGTAGAGAGCCATTGCACATAGCCGACTCTCTGGTACTTGAAGTTCCATCCTTCAGGCAAATCCCCACATTTTATTTTAACAAGTCTCTGAAACTACAATGCGGTTATGTAATCGCATTACACTGGGTGAATTATGAAGGAAACAATATAAGTGACTTTTTTTGGTGCGGTTTCATAACAATCATACCAAGCTGCTCCTTGTTTTAGGTCGTCTTTGCCAGACAGCCTGGAGATCAGACAGGGGGCTGACGGGCAGGAGGGGGTGTTTGTGATTCGCAGGCTTGTCAAGAGGACCCGCTTCGGGCCCTTCGAGGCTAAGAGGGTCCCCCACCTGGAGAAGGAAGGAGCGTTCCCTCTTAAGGTGCAGCCACACACGCTTGATGCTCTGCTCTGTTATAAATGCATGGACGTGGTTGTTATTTTTGCTTCCTCTCTTGTTCTCCTCTCGATGGGCAGATCTTCCAGAACAACGGCGTGGTGGTGTGTTTCGACTCCAGCAGTGAAGAGGACTGCAACTGGATGATGCTGGTGCGGCCCGCCGCCGACCACACTCACCAGAATCTGTCGGCTTACCAGCAGGACGATGACGTGTACTTCAACACCTCCCAGGTGCGTGCGTCCATCCTGGACCTGAGCTTCGTTGGTCTCAAGAGTTCAGTGATTCATTTAGTCATTCATTTCAAACAGGAGATTGGCGTCTTCTAACGTTTTGGCTTTCCCGCTTTTTCTTCCCCAAGGATGTGTTCCCAGGAACGGAGCTGAGGGTCTGGTACGGAGCTTTCTATGCCAAGAAGATGGAGATGCCGATGCTTAAGCCTCCACTTCAACCGGCACCTCCACCAGGTAGATGACATCGCTGCACTGATGCTGTTTGTACTGGCAAACAGTGTGAGTTGTGTCTTATAGCATGTCTCTCTTTCACTCAGACATGGCGGAGACCTCAGAGAAAACTGGAGCCCACATGCCCCCGGTGGCTGAAGAAGACAACGCAGGTAAGATCGTTCAAAACATTCATCACCTCCAGTTAGTTGGTTAAATCTGTTTCATTTAAACCCGAGCGAAGACCATTTGGGGTTCCATCGAAAAAGTTTAGCGTACAAGTGTCGTACAATGCACTTCTCAGGAACGAATAAAATGAATGTTACACACATGTTATATACTCAGTTAAAGAAAAAAGCCTGGGCAACAATATCCTGCAAGCCATTTTTACATGCTCCAAACACAATTCTACTTAACTAATATTTCAACTAGAAGATTTACCACAACATCACGTATTTTTCGCCATGAGTCCGCCGGCTACGCACTCCTGTCTGAGCTAACAACACAAAGCTAAAAGCTAACACGGACAACCAATATATCAGAAAGCAAGAGAATTTGACACAGATTCCAGAGATATCTTCCATATTTCTCTCCGTGAAACCATTACAGAGATATTAGCCAACAAGCACCAGAACCACAAACCGCTTTATCAATAATTATCAGAACGCACCTCAACTCATCGTCGTCTTTCGTGTAGAGAACGGATAAATTCCCGGCTATTCCTCCTCAAAATCTGTTCAACGGATGTCCTTGTTTGTCATAATTCTCTTTCCGTGAAGACGGGGGTGGTATTTGACCCAGGGAAGCTGGGGGAAGGGATTTGATTTTCGGCGTATCGGATTTTACGCTTCGCGAGGGACGGCACAGTTTTGATTCTGAAAGTTTAACGATTCTGTCAATCAATCCCACGTTGACCCAGCTCAATTCTATGGACTCTGACGCGTCGAAGGAGGGTTCATTGACTGAAATCGGCCAATGGGCTGCTGACTTAGGCCTGCATAGACACAGAGAAACTGCAGGCAGACGAGACAGCTCCATGGATCACAGACACAAAATGGGCTCAGAGAGGATTCTAGCTCTCAAAATGAAGCCAAACTGCTGTATTTGGATAGATTTAACACTAATAGTGATAAAACAAGTGAAATATATAGTTATATAGTATAGAAAATAACAATGGAACAGCTGGTTCCAAAATGACAATTTGGGTGAACTCGCCTGACCTCTCTGTACTAAAACCTCTCTAATTTTGTTCTGCTTCACTTTATCAAAGTCAAACTTTGCACAGAGACTGCTCACATATTGTGCTATGATTTGGGAGAGGTTTTAGACTTGCCACTACATCATTCCAAAGAAATAATAACAATAAAAGTGCTTTTTTTTCAGGCGAACCTGAAACTTTTCAATTTGAGCTGTGTGCCATCTTCATTTACTCTTAACCAGTAACACATACTCTGATATTTACACATCTGAACAAATCTCACAAGTGTTACCTTTATTATAACATCAACATTATTAAAATAGAACTTCTAGTTGCAGAAATACACTCTTTTTAGTATGGGTATGCAATTTTCGAGCAGAGGCCTAAAAATAGGGCGAGGGTTAAAAAGGATATTATTAAGAGGGAAGCTAAGTTTAGGGTCATGTCGGGGTCAGCTGTTTCTCTCCACAGGGATTCAACAGGGGTGGAAGTCTGTTTGAAACATCTCTATGCTGAGGGAAACGCCGTGTCATAGTCACTCACTCTGATTCCCTCTGTTGATCACAGGCAACATGCTGAGTCACCTGGATGAGACGGCGACAGCAGCGGCGCTTCCGGTGGACCCGCTCCTGACCCGAGAGGAGGAGAGCCTGGTTGGCCCCGATGAGGAGGAGGAGGTATGCGCCCCCCCCGCAGCTCAGCCGGTCCCCAAGAGAGGGCAGGGTCGAGGGAGAAGAGCCAAGGGACGCAGGCCCGGAGCTACGGCAAGCAAAAGCAAAGGTGAGAGGAAAAAGCAGCTCTGCTTGAGCAGATAAAACCCAACCTGAAGCACACGACAGTTTGAAATGGGTCTTTGGAGCAAAATTGTGGTGAACTTGTTTGATAAGTTGAGAAGGACAGTTGTTAAGGCTCTAGAACGTCATATATAATCAGCAGCATTTGTGTCAGTTCATGACTGGCGTTCATGAACATATAATTAGAAATTCATCTCAGATACTATACGCTTAGGGTTCACACTGCAATACAGCGCTCACTTTTTTTATCCTCCACTTGCTATCAGAATCAGATTTATCACCACATATGTTTTCACATACAAAGAATTTGCTTTGCTGTACATAGTACGGGAAATTAAAAATAAAAGTAAGTTGTTGCAAGAATCCTAAAATACTATAAAAATGTGTTCAAATAACATAAATATAAAATAGAAGAAAAATACTTTAAAAATCTGTACAATATATCTGAATTAAAGTGGAAGTTTTGTGCACAAATAAACAAATTGTCCCATGACTGTACAAAGGTTCACAGTATGAAAGAATATGCAGACAGATGTGAAGATGTTTATGTGGGGTCTATAGGAGGCGATAAGAGTCCCGGGCTTTGCTGATGAGGCACATTGCTGTCACTCCACCACCTTCTTCCTACATGTGTAACACACAACTCTGAAGTGATCAAGTTGCAACAGGTTCAGGCACATTCTGCAGAGGCTGTCAGATGGCATTCTGGGAAAATGTTACAAATGTCTAACTGAGGCAGTCTGTGATTGGAGGCTAGCAGCCTTGCCCTGGGGACAAATGTGTCAGACCACCACTTTGGTCCAGATTGAAATATCTCAACAATTACTGAATAAAATCTTGTACATTCGTGGTCCCCAGAGGATAAATCCTACTAGCTTTAGTGATTCTAGTCAAAAGTTTACTGTCGTTTATGACCAAATACCTGCATAACTAATGAGATACCAGTCAACCTCAGCTTCAAGATGTGATTAGTGCTAATTAGCAAATGTTAGCATGCTAAACTACAAGGGGAACATGGTAAATGTATATTATTATACCATACATAGTTAGCATTTAGCCTCGCATAGCGTGGCTGTTTTTCCTATGCCTCTTGATTATTTAATGTAACGTTAGTGAAATGGTTATTTTTTTATTTAATGTGATTATGAAGAATACAGGTTCAACTGTAAAGTATTATCTTCAAAACAAAAGTGTTTACGTTTAAAGCAAATTAGATCATTTCTGCCAATATGTATTGTTCTTATATTTTCCCCTTTGACACTGGGTTCCTGATGTGTGCAGATGTGAAGCCCTCGGTGGCGAGCTCCGAGCCAGCAGCAGCAGCAGCAGCAGCAGCAGAGAGCAGCAGCCTGCTGGGCTCTCCGGACGGCGGGGCCGTCCCGAAGAGACACAAACCCAGAGAGCACAAGAGGGTCTACCGCTGCTCGCTCTGCAACAAGGTCTTCCAGAACAGCAGCAACCTCAACAGGCACATCCGGTCTCACGGTACGCGGAGATCAGTGAGCAGAGGAGCTGATCTTTGGCTCTTCAGAGCAGCGTTAGATTCATCGCAAAATTCAAATACAGTTAACGTTGGGAATGAGTGGATGCATTAAGCGGCCCTTTTATGTGCATTGTCCCCAGGTGATAAGCTGTTCAAATGCGATGAATGCGACAAGTTATTCAGCCGCAAGGAGAGTCTGAAGCAGCACATCTCTTACAAGCACAGCAAGAATATGGTGAGTTAGACTGCAGAGCTGGTGGCTCAGGAGCTTTTGGTTACCCTGCTAGTCAATGAGTCTTCTATTTATGTGCTTCTAACAGATTGACCAGGACTACAAATATAAATGCAACACGTGCGAGAAATCCTTCCGCCTGGAAAATGCCTTAAAGTTCCACAACTGTCGGACAGGTAGGATAGTCTCTCAGGAATGAATCATCTCCTCGCTTTTCTTCCTTTGAAAGATGTTTCCCGATCACATTCCTGCCGGGGTCCCCTCCGTCCGATTTTATCATCGTCCCTCGCTCTCTTTCTCTCTCTGTCGCTCTCTCTCTCCAGACGACAAGACGTTCCAGTGCGACATCTGCTCGCGCTTCTTCTCCACCAACAGTAACCTCTCCAAGCACAAGAAGAAGCACGGTGAGAAGCTCTACTCCTGCGAGATCTGCAACAAGATGTTCTACCGCAAAGACGTGATGCAGGAGCACCACAGGAGGCACGGCGTCGGTGAGTTTCACGAGGGCGGAGAGCATCGACTTAATTTTGTCTCTGTGTGGAAAATTGACTTTGTGTTCAGGTGCGTCATTGACAATCCAGATGAAGTTGCTTTAGAAACATGGGACTGGATCAAAAATCTGCTTCTAAACCAAAACATAAATAAACATGCATCTTGACAGGACCAAAGCACATGAAGAGAGAGGAGCTGGAGGCCAATGGAGAAGAAGGAACCAGGTACAGGAAGGAGCCGTCACCCTGTCCCATCTGTGGCAAGGTGAGCACTCCACACGGCAGCCATGATTCATGGCAGCAGGTCAAAGAGCTGCACGCGAGGAGAGGAGGGTAAAAAATTTTACCGTGGGTGTTTGTGTGCACAGGTGTTCTCCTGCAGGAGCAACATGAACAAGCATCTGTTGACTCACGGTGATAAGAAGTACACCTGTGAGATCTGCGCTCGCAAGTTCTTCCGCGTGGACGTCCTCCGAGATCACATCCACGTTCACTTCAAGGTGAGTCGGGGCCGACACTTCTCAGTCGTTCACGTTTATCCGCCGTGTTTCTTTTCTTCATCAGCGAGCGATAAGACACAGGCGTGGGGATCACAAGATCCAAATAAATTCAAAATATGACTTTTTTAAATAGACCATAAGTCATCAGCACCTACAGCTGTGTGTATTTGTTCCGACAAAGTAGATCGGTAAGAAGGCCTTGTCTGGAATGTGGCATGATATCAAGTAGTGATGCATATTTACAATGGTGGAGAGTAAGTACATTTACTCAAGTATTGTACTATTTAGAGGTACTTCTACTCTACTATAATTCATAGGGAAATATTGTGCTTTTTATTTGTTTTAGTTTTTTTAATACCCGTAGTTTGAGCAATGTTGCATATTCAGTTCAATAATACAAAATATAATAAGATAAATCATAATGATGAATTATTACAGATTAAGACAAACCATTATTGATCCCACGGTACTTTAAAGTGTGTCAAGTCATTTAAATGAACTCCACTATCAGCAGCTACTACATTAAAGTGATGAGCACATCAATCAATCCAGTAATATAATACACATGATTCTGAAATGGGCCATTCTGCATAATGAGTACCTTTATTTACTTATTGTTACCATGTGGTTTTACTTAAAGTTACTAAGAGGAACTCTTAACTGTTTATGAAACCGTCTATTATAACTAACTTATTTGTGCAGGTATGTAATCATGCATTCATCATTGAAATTCAAACCTGTTTTTTAAAGAAAGTGCCTCCGCAACATCCTCGTATGCACAACCATGTGACGAGCCTGATCCTGCACATGCACTGAATTTAAGACTGTCGACAGTTTTGTTGTCCAGCAGCTCTGCAATGTAACCGATGAACATAAGTAGACTTTGCTGGTATGGCTGTTCACAATGTATTCCTCGGATAGGTATAAACGTTTCATTGAATTCGGTTAGGACTCCCCGTCTGGATAATAAATGAATCATTTCAAAGAGCTCTGTTTGCTCCAGGATATAGCCTTAATGGACGAGCAGGAGAGAGAGGGCTTCATCAAGAAGATCGGCATCTCGGCAGGCGACAGCGACGAAACGGACGACGACGACGAAGAGGAGGAGGAGGAGGAAGAGGAGGAGGACGATGATCCCGAGCACCACAAGTACAACTGCAAGAAATGCCAAGTAAGCTTTTTCCTGGCAGGCGTGGAGATCCCCTGCACACTTTAAGTTCTTCATCTTACTCACTTGTAATAAGATAAAAACATTTCCGCGAGTTGAAGCACATTTAGAATACAGAATGCTTTGACGTTCCCCCGGTTATCTCGAGCAGCGTTCACTGAACACGCTCAAGGCCGTGCATGAAGGCTTAGATCAGATAGAGTGCTATAACCTCACTGTGTGTACCCTGCATTGTTTTTCCTTCACACTAATTCACAAACCTCCTGTGTCTCTAGTTGTCGTTTGCTAAGGGCAAAGAGTACCTGAGGCACATCCTGGAGCAGCACAAGGAGAGAGGCTACGGCTGCGGGATCTGTAACCGACGCTTCGCGCTGAAGGCCACGTACAACGCTCACCTGGTCATCCACAGGGAGCAGCTGCCTGACCCCGCAGTGCAGAAGTAAGCACATAAGACGTCTTCCAGCTCACGTTGGTGTCTGTGGTCTTTGTGTTTTTGCTTTAGCCTGGTCCAAGTATTTGGAACAGGAAAGACAATTTCAAAGTGTAAATGTAACGTATAACAAATGACTGAGATCCAAAGCCATTGTAATCATTTCTAATCTGCTCTGGTGTCCCTAAAGGTACATCCATCCCTGTGAAATTTGTGGCCGAATCTTCAATAGCATCGGTAACCTGGAAAGGCACAAGATCATCCACACTGGTGAGCGCCGGCCTCAGATCTCTTTATACATACGTTTGTCCCATTATGCGTGTGATCTCGAAACCGTTTCATGTTGGAAGTTTCCTCCTGAGGTAGATGTCTGGACAAGGACGCCAAATGGTCACAAGCTTTGGTTAAATAGTTGTAAAGCAACGCTGTGAAACAAAGACTTGCATGCATCGAGAGCGAGACTCTACATTGAACTGCTGCCTTACCTCCGACGGCTCCAAGAAATCTTTGTTGAGTTTTTGCCGTTGCATCCACGGGTTGTCTACACACTGCAAATATCTATTTGCGATTAGATGGAGGAGCGTGTTCGAGGGATAAGAGCCGCGTTGATGAGACATTATGAGCCTTAGTAACGTCTAAAGAATGTATCGGTGCAAACAAAGAAAAACAACAAATATTTCCTATTGTTCTTTTTCTTACTTCTCTCTGTGATAAACATGTTTCACTTCCCATAATGCTCTGGGGAATGGATGTAAGCAGGACGTATAATGTTGCCATGGGGTTTTGACATGTTTGGCATAATAACATGTAATAGAAACATAAGTTAGTCACAGAGACACAAGATAACAATACATTTCTTTCATTTCACCTGCTGAATGAGTGCCTGCTAACACGTGTGTCTGTTTGGTCTTCCAGGGGTGAAGAGCCACGGCTGTGATAAGTGTGGCAAATCATTCGCAAGGAAGGACATGCTGAAGGAGCACCTCAGGGTTCACGACGACATCCGGGACTTCCTGTGTGCAGAGTGCGGGAAAGGTCAGGCCCTCGCTGCTGCAACACGCTCAATGTCACTGTGCAAACCGCACCGTCAGCACGTAGGTGCTCCAACGGGCATGTTGGTCTCAAAAGGAGGGTCAGGCGTGTTGTTGCCTCATTGCTATCTTGAGGCAACAGAAAGCCATTGAGCAACAAAAGCCTGCTCTGAAGTCAATGGTGCAGTATTTTCCTGCTGTTTAAAGGGCACATTATTCAGATAGTAAGATGTGCCGACACTGCTTATTACACATACAGGAACGCATAGCAGAACTCCTCCTCAGTTAGTCAATGGACATCAACAGATAGTAAGAGGAGTGCCCTCCTAACCAGTAAACAGAGCATGAAACGCATCAGTATAATTGTAGGGCTGTACCCAATAGTTGGAAGCTTCACTCATAACGCTGACATTCAAATTAGAAATCAACATTTGAATGCTGCGCCGCTTTTAATTTTTTGCATTTTCATTGATTTCGACCTGGTATTTCTGCACATTTGCAGGTAAGATCAGGCTACACTCGTATCAGTAGTATTCATAACTCCAGAGTGGTGTAAATTACTAAAGTCAACCTCAATTGAAAAAAGATGGATGGAACCCTTTTCCAAAATTCACGTGTTTTTATCTAACAAAATATTCTTCTCTAATCTATATTTTAAAACGTTTTCACTGCAGAAAAAACGCTCGCTTCTCCAATTTGTCAAATCTGCCACTTAAAAAGCAATGTGTCAGGTGCATCTGGCTTTTAACAGGAATGGGAGACGACACAGATTTTGGTTTTATTCATGTTACGCCCAAAACACAGCTTAATTAACATACCAAATACAACCCCTTTGCTCCTTGCGCCTTACTTTGCGCCCAGATTATGCACCGTTTGGCTAACAAACACACCCCTAAATACATGAGCTATGCACTTTAGACCATGTGCTACAGATCATTTAAATAGCCCCCCCCCCCCCAAGAGTTGATGTTTGGATCACCACAATATCGAGCAGATGCTTTCCTGTGCAGGCATGAAGACCAAGCACGCTCTGAGGCACCACATGAAGCTTCACAAGGGCATCAAGGAGTACGAGTGTAAAGAGTGCAACCGCAAGTTCGCCCAAAAGGTCAACATGCTGAAACACTACAAGAGACACACAGGTGAGACACAGTTTTAGACCACAAAACAGACGGAGGCGTGTGATCGCTTGTTTGTTTTCGCGTGATGTTGACAGTGCAAACTTCACAGAACAGAACTTGGTGTGTTAATGTTTGTCTGTGACATTTTGCTTGCAGGTATAAAGGACTTCATGTGCGAGCTGTGTGGAAAGACGTTCAGCGAGAGGACGACTCTCGAGACGCACAAGCTCATCCACACAGGCAAGTTTCTCATGTCAGACCATGATGATGGAAAAAGAGCCAGAATCCCAACTTCTCAGTCTCCTACTATTACAAGACTTTAATTTACAATTAAAAACAAATTGAGTGGTTTCTGGTCAGACAACAGCAGATTCTGCAGCCTGACTTTATGCAGCCAGAATAAAAAAAACTCTCGCCACTCTACCTATTTGCTTCTGTTTTAATGCCTTATGCTAAGCTAACCATGTCTGTGTATCTTCATAGTTACCGCACAGACATCAGTGGTATTAATCTCGTCATCTATCTCAGCAAGCGAGCCAATAAGCGTATTTTCCAGAATCTCAAACTATAAGGGGAAAGTATTAGGATTTATTCTGTTTAAATAACAGTATTATTCATTGAAGTATTCAGTTGTATTTTTGACTATTTTTTTTTTGTCAGTTTTTGGGCTCCATATCAAAGATAGAGTAGAAAGAAAGGTACATTTTAAGTTAAAAACTGTAACAATACTGCCACCAGTGGCCTGCGCAGTGTTAACATTGGTGCATTATTGCAATCTCTCTCTCTCTGTCTCTGTCTGCAGTGGGTAAGACGTGGACGTGTGCCACGTGCGACAAGAAGTACCTGACCGAGTACATGCTGCAGAAGCACGTCCACCTCACCCACGAGAAGGTGGAGGCCCAGTCGTGTCACCTCTGTGGGACCAAGGTGTCCACCCGCGCCTCCATGAACCGCCACCTGCGACGCAAACACCCGGAGGTGAGTCCCGTCGGGAAAGGGGCCCCGGGCCGGTCCTTTTTGTCATTGTTGTCCTTTGCCCCTCCAGGTGGTGTCTGTGAGAATGGATGAGTTTGATGATCTTCAGGAAGCACCGACAATCAACGATTCGTCTATCAGCATTGTGCAGGTTAGATTGCAGATCTTTCACAATGCAGTGTTTGCATGATTTACATTTCATATCAATGAATCGGATGCTGAAATGATGCTGATCTCTGGCAGACTGTACATCATGTTCCTTAGACTCTTAACTTCCTTGTGCTGACGCTAAATATAGAACTATATAATATAAAGACTTCCTGTTTCTTCACATTATGAGCTATGAATCAGGCACAAACGTACTGGTGTTCCTTTGCATCCTGTGTGACATGTCGACAAACCAAATCAAATGTCCCACCTCCCTCCTCAGCCCACTCTGACGCTGGAAAAAGACGGCATGCCCCAGGAGAGGCCTGGCCGACCTTTCCGCCACCCCAAGAAGAAGCAGAGAGTTCTAGCTGAGCCGGAGCTCTCCGAGTCCGACGAATATGCTGACTTCGCCGAGCCGAGGCACGAGCCCATGGCGGAGTTCCACGCCGTCATCGTCGGCGACGAGACCGAGACCAGCTCTGCCGTGCAGAGTATCCAACAGGTAGACAGAAAGATCTTCACAAAAGTTCTTGTTTTACTCTTATAATAAATTGTCCAATCTCTTTTTTGTTTTTATTTTTATTTTTATTGTCAAAGACCACAAGAAGTGGGCAGCAGTTTTGTTTGCTGAAGTGCCGAATGCCCAGAGACGACAGAATGAATAACAATACACAGAAGCAGTGATGATAAACATCTGGCTCTGTGTTACTGGGAGCTTGACATTCTTCTTGTTGGTTTTGTTTATTGTGGTAAACAGTTAAAAGCTGTGACAAGTCATACATGTCCCTCTAAAAGGGTAAAAATAATTTATATACAGTGAAACTGACAAAACACAAGGGAAATAATTATAACTAAATAACATACTTAATTAGTGTAAAATAATTATACTTAATGCTGTAATATCTGGAAGAAGCACAGTAATAATTCAAGTTTATTTTTGTTTAATCAAGAAAGGGTTACATCCTATATTAAGTCATAATTAACAGTTAAAGTAATGTGATGTTATGACATTATTATATTTAACAAATGTTAATAAAATATATATATATATATATATATATATATATATATATATATATACAATTTAAAGTTTAGACAAATTTCCATCGTATGAAATATAAACTAGCCTTTATGGCTAAATCTGGCACATTTACCTGCGTTAGTGTGCGTTGTCCCTTCTTCAATCAAACAAACATAACCGTACAGTATAAAGTATATCCGACCTGCTGCTGTTTCAGGTGGTGGTCCTGGCCGACCCCAGCGCTCCATCAGCCTCTTCACCCAACAGCTCGGTGGGTCTGACCAACATCACTGTGACGCCCATCACAAGCCACGCCCCCGCCCAGTTCACCAGCCTGCAGCCCGTAGCCGTGGGCCACCTGACGGCCAGCAACCGGCCCCTCACCCTGGACAACTCCATCCTCACCGTCACCTTCGACGCCGTCAGCGGCTCCGCTATGCTCCACAACCGGCCAGCCGAACTTGTCCCAGAGACGGTGGGCCCCGGCGGGGGCACGGCACCCCAGTCGGTCTCCCACTTTATCAACGTCACCACTCTGGTCAACCCCATGGGCCACCAGCTGGAGGCCCCGACTCTGGCCTGGAGGCCCGTACCGGCGGTCGAAGGTGGCCAGGTCACCCCCGTGGTGGAGGGAGCACAGGGTCAGGAGGACCGGAACCAGGGCCCGGAGCCAGGCAGGCCCGTCCAGAGCCAGCCCCCCACACCGCAGCAGCAGAGCGGCTCCGCACAGCAGATGTTCGGCTACTAGGGCGGAGACTGGAGGTGCTGGTCACCTCACACTCACAGACATTGTAATATAGTAGAATAGATTTTATCAATGCCACCCTGATGCCTCTCCAGCCCCATGGAAGTGAATGAAATTGTAATGATTTTTTTGTATACTGACAAAACACAGTTGCTGTAAATAGCATAATATAAAAAAAAAAAAGAAGAGAAATGGTACATTTAGCCTAAATCACTGACCCTCTTCTGGAATATTTACATTTCAAACCAAAGCAGCATGTTGAATATTCAAATGCCTTATCAGCCTTTTAAAGACATGCATGTTTTCAAGATCAATCTGCTGCTCAAACAATGAAAACGTAGCAACCTGAAGGACACATGTAGTGCAGTGAAAACACTTCTAGCAGGTTGTGCGGCGATACATCACGGTTGGCATCACTCTTGAAATGTTGCTTTTGAATGCTGTAAACTGTATTTACTGATGCGTTGTGAGTCCTGGAAGAGTTTTTGTAATGTTTATTTTAAACAAAATACCTCTTTGAAATGGCCGTTGTTTTGATTCGTCTTCGAATTAATTTAGTTTGTGTTTTCAATAGTGACAACTTTCAGCCGCAACGCAAGGCCACTGAACCCTGAGCAAACCTGGTCTCGGTCTGTTTATAGCTGCGTGACCATCTGTCCTGCATCTGCGCTGATCTCAGACCAGCGAGCCTGTTTGTCCTCCAGTCAGTCAGCAGCTGATGGCTTCCCTGCAAACAGCCCGACGTGAGTGTGACACACATGATCAGAGTGCACGGATGTGCGTGTGTTTAGTCGAGTCATCGCTCACGTTCAGTCAAATTCTGCAGAGAGATTGTTTGAAACGGTATTCATTCAAAAGTGTTAAAGAAACAAATGAACCAATGAATCAATATAAACAATCAGTTGAATTTCCAAAAGGGTTTCTTTCCCTTTACCAGGTGTATGAATAATACGCATATCCTCCAGAGAGCCTACCACTAATGAGCAGTATGGCAACAGGTTCTTTTTTTAAAAAGTAGGACAAATAATAATTAACATGGAAGAAAAAAATATATTGGTTTGTTTGAGTATAAATAGTAAATAATTTAAAATCAGCATCTCATCTCCTAGATATGGAAGAATATGATCAAATATATCTATAGTTTTCCTTCCAAGATAAATTAATTTCTTTACAAACTAAAAGTTCTTTATTCGTGTTCTTTTAATATTTCTGTTGTTGAAGAAAATATTTAATTTGTGAAAACATGAATAGCATTTCCCCGAACTAAAGTTCTTTCTTTGCTTTTCAATCTGAGGCCAAACGGTCTCAGAGCTTGTTCGTCTTTACTGCAGCAACTGAAATGTATGAATACATTTAAAACATGCTCTTTTTTTACTTTACCAGCAAATAAGAAGTATCTTGCTTTTACACGACTATGTATCCTCATCTAAAGCCATAACCTTTATTCTCTAATTTTAAATTCAGAGCCAAACAAAGACACAGAAAACCATTAAACGTTCGATCAGACGGCATTCTTCACTACCTTCATTTAGGTTCCGTGAACTGCACAGAGATCAGAATAAACTTTGGGAGATGAAGGTATGGAAGCCTGGAGGAATGTGAGACGGATAAAATATATGTAGTGATAAACAGGATCATCGCGAGATTAAATACAGGCACGGGTTACAAGTACAGACACAAATGAAAGCATTAGGAACGAAGCGATGGTGTAGTAAGATAATAGTGATGTTTTATACAAGCACAAAGCTGTTGAAATATTTTGGCATTTTATAAAAAAAGCACCAGCAGCAATAAGATGTACTATCTGGGACAGAATGTTTCACATAATCCTAAAGTTTGTGTTTGAGTCGTGGCCTTCATACTCTCACATCTAGGATTCTTGTGTGATGTTCAAACAGTGTTTGAGAACAGGCAGAGATGATGTAACCCGACACTGACCCCCACAGAAGAAAAATGTCAAATTATCTTTATCTTTAAGCATATGTTTTCATAAATAGAAATGTCTTATCACAGAGCTAAATGCTTTAATATGAACCCTCCAGTAGATGGCGGTAGTCAGGCAACATATTGCACACAAGAGGGTGAAATATAATGCTGTTAATAGATTTACATAAACTTCTCAAAATAAGATTAGCAAGATTTAGAAGGATTCATCTAGAATTCCTCACACGCTGCTGTCAGTAAGTAGTACGCTGAATGAACAACCATCACATTCTTATGTCCACACTCATGCTTCAAATAAGCCCCGAGGAAACCAACTGAATGATGGGAAGTCCAGTGGAAAGCAGTACTATAAATAATACGGCAGCACATGTCTGAGCTGCGTGCTGCCACACGCTGAGATTTACTGTACGACATTCTAAAAACACAAGATACTGGTTGTGGTTCGTTGGTTAGTCTTTTTTTACATCTCGTGACGGATTTGCAAGCTAGTTTGTGAGATGATGTATGATTCCTTCAGGCACTTGTCCTTACTGGTACCTTCAGACCAGCAAAGCTCGAAACAAAAGAAGCACTTTATTTTCATCCCAGAGGAGGAAAAGTGGATGATCCTGATTTATCCTCTTGTTGGCAGTCAGAGCAGTGAAGCAGATAAAAACGGAGCCGATTTAATTATCACACCGATCAAAGCTGCTCTTTCATGCTAATGATCAAGAGGTGTGATGCCGCCCAAGAGAGCACTTTACATGAGGGGTGGGCCCTCTGTTAATTCACACCGCGCTGAACAACTTTTTAATTGCTGTTCATGTTAATGCAGCAGCCTCTGGGGGGGGACGAGAGCCGGCAGCCTGACAATGAAGCCCGGCTCCTCGTGGACCAATGAGATGTGCTTATTGTCTCAACAGCCTCGCTGATGACATATTTACCCTCAGCCCTCATGCCTCGTCCTTCCGGTTTCCTTCTTCAAACCTGGAGAGCAGCGCGGAGCAGGGTGACACGATGAGGTCATGTGTTATTCTGGTGGAGCAGAGGTAAATAGAGAGGTGGTGCTAACGATACAGAATGAATAATCGTGTCTGTGGAGACGCATTGGATTGTGATTTTATCCTGGAATACACACGGGGCAAGAGGAGCTGATGCCCCGAGTGTATTCCAGGATAAAATACTTTTTACATGAAGATATAGTGAATGCAGTTTTCAGTCAGTATAGGGTTAACATGCAGGTAAAACATAGTTACGGCCTTGAAACCGATGCAAAATATAAAAAAAATCATCACACAACACAGCAAAGAGAGCTTTAAGGGAGTGTATGAAAATGATTGGCGGGGAAGATAAGGGTCCGAAGGTAGTCCGAATATTTTTGGAAGAGCAAAAAAGGATATTTTTCCCATTACAGATCAATCCTTGTGAAATGTCGTGTAAAAAGCCAAAAGTTATTTGTCAACACGCTGCCTTTTTAAAGAATGTTACAGTAACAGTTTGTTGTATTTTATCCGTGCAGTGCGCCAGCGTTTTGTCATTATTGCATGTTCTGTTTGTGCTCCAGACCATGTGATCGTGGTCCTGAGCCACAAAGATAAATGAAATGATTTCATGGATAGTCCGACCTCTGATCTCATATCAGGCTTTAGCGTCATCCAAGTCATATTTTGTGAGTCTTATTTTTCATACCTGGGACGGGTGGTCTTGAGCTCGTTTCACTCCTTCTGTTGCTGGAATATTCGCCATTTTGTTATGCTTGCAGAAATAGATTGTTTTGGGGGGGGTGGTGTCTTTTTTGAGGGGAGGGTCCAAAAATGTAATTAAAACTGGGTCAGGTCGTTGTCTTAATGAAGCATACGTTTCAACGCAATCATTTTGTACAGTCCCTAACACTAGGGTTCTAATGAGCTTGTTTTTTAATCTGTAGAAGGTATGAGTTACAGTTTCTTACAGGTTTTAGGGCCTAAATCTGACATTTGATGTCTCACATTCAGGGGCTCTATGAATTGCATGTTTGATGTCTTCTATGAACTTACTTCCTTATATTTATATCGGCTTATAAAACAGCGTAGCCTGAGATAAGACTGGTTTAAACTCCACTACATACTTGTTTTATGATAAGTAACAAAATGAATCATTTACAGTCTCCCACCAGAGGACGCAGCAGCACGGCTGCTCTCCTTCTGTCACTGGAAAGGAATTTCATGCCATGACAATCCCCGGCTGTTTAAAAGAACGTGACAATCCTCCTCTGCTGAGAAGATGAGTCCACACATCTGGTCAATATCACATAACCTGCCTATTGTTACTACGAATTCCCTCCTCTTACCTCTCGGGGCTTTGAATTTGCATAATGGACTACAGTGAGACAAAGGTGTGTTCTATGAAATGACACATTACTAGGTTCATGGACTCCGGCTCAGCGTGAAGATTATATTCTCCTTTTCAGAAACATGAGAGCGCTCGTGACTGTAGGGCATCTGGAGAACTGACTGTCTCAGGACACTGTGGCAGCGTGGTGCCTGGTGGCTTGTCTTGTTTCCTAAAGCATTCCATCTTTTCCACTGTGTTTCAAAACCAGGAAGTGGTGTCACGGCACCAGGCCCGGCCCCTCTTACTTCACCTGAACAGAGGGAGGGGCCTCATTGAGCTTGACAAGGGGAAAAACAAGGAAGAGCTCACAAGCAGGCAGTTCAGTGTGTCTGTTCACAAGCCCAGATTGTGCCTTGGTGACGGATATAAAAGAGGAGTTTACCCTGCTGCTGGGTTTCTCAACGTGGATATGGACGTACCGGATTCTCATGGGAATATGGGGCTGTTGAGGACCTTTAACTCCCCTGAGTTTGGCAGCTGGGAGAAAATAGGCTCAGGTGGATTTGGACAAGTATACAAAGTCCGGCACGTACAGTGGAAAACATGGCTGGCTATCAAGTGCCCTCCCTGCCTTCATATGGATGACAAGTAAGTTCTAGCTGTTGAGCCACATGGATCATCTTTAAAATGACGAATTTGTGTTTATGTAAAATGATATGAAGTAGTATAAAACAAAGCTCCTGTAGAAGGGACTTCTTATTTTTTTTACTTATGCGGTCCCTCTGAGTACCAGATCAGAACATCTGAAAGTCTGTCTATACCCAGCTCTTGTCTGTTAGTTTGTCACTTGATGACCAGTTTATGACCAAATAGCAGACAGACAGGAGCTTAGACTACAGGTATGTTGGTGAAAAGTCATTCATTGCCTGGAAGTCCTTAAGAGCCAGGCGATGTGTGACTCATCTAGTGCTAGTCTGGGCACACAGTGCAGCTATTATCAGCAAACAGAAGGCTATGTTTCTGGATATCTAGCCACTGTTTAGTTGTGTTGCAGGGACCACTGACATGTTCATTCATCCCCTGTGAGAACCACAGCTGTTTACTTATCCAAACCATACCCCAACATGAAAGGTTCACCAACGATTTCCCCAATCAACAGTGACATTGTTATCTATGGGCCCCAGGGAGGGGCTGATTTAAATAAATGTGCATTTCATTAAGGGAAGCAAAGTGGTCTTTTGTCCCCTCAGGTTCAGCTTGATTAGATTGCATCTTGACTTCTTTAACATTTAGCATAACCATTGTATTTCTGCTCTGCATGGATCTCATGTATCAAAATTGAAAACTGTGTGTTTTATATATATATATATAGATATAGATATAGATATAGATATAGGAAGTGTTTGTGTGAGGGTTTCCATTCTTCTGGGCTGTGTGTAGACACGCTGGGTTCACCTGTGGTCTTCAGACAAATGACAAATATCCCCTCACAATAACTCTCCGTGCTTCAATCCTCTCAGAACCTGTAGTGCCACTTAAAGCGTCCGCTGAACCCGAACCAAGATGTTATCATCTCTATTATCTGCAAAGTACATAAACAGTCATTTGACTGCAGCCTCCATTGACCCGCGCACAGCATCCAGCAACAGGGACTCAAAGCCACCTTTGTCCGCCTGTTGTCGGGCCGCTGTGTGGCACAGACAATAAAAGAAGCTGTAGAACCGGTCTTACCGGGCCTCTCGGTTAAAGCGGGGACATTGTTTTGTTTTTGAGGAGCTGCTGAGGAGCACTTGGGATTAGATGACGGATTTAGCAAACAAATGCTTGCCCATTCTCCCGTGTTTTGTTTGATTATTCCTGCCTGACAGATTTTGGGGGCTTGTGCCTCCTTCATTTGCGCTGAAGGACAATTACAGCCTTTTTGTAACCTGATACACTTTGCACATAATAGACTCTTAGGAGCCTCTTCTGTGCTTCTAATTTCATTTCATTAATCGCAGAACAACAGAATTCCCCAGCCCAGCTCCCTTAATTCTGCCTGTGAAGCACATTCCTGCCAATGCAACCGTTGGTGATTTATCTTTCTCTCATCTGTCCTCATTAAGTGTTTGCATTTTCAAGGGAAAATGGAGATATGTGCGCTGAGGTCATGGATGACCTGCACACGGTGTGTTTGAGGCATGTCAGCGGGGCCGGTGGACTGATAATGAGAGAGCTGTGCAAAGGTTGAGCAACATAGAACAGAGCTCTGTTTAAGCCTCCTGGTGCATTCCAGGCTGGGAAGGGCCTCCGGACAGTCAAGAGCTCAATCCACATACTCGGTCTGAACTGGGGTGAATGAGTTCTAGACGTCTGCAGAGGTCACCGCTGAGGTAAACCCTGGTGGACATTTTGCTTAGCTGTGAACTCAGTAATGGTTACATATAATGCGCTGGAATTTGGGTTAGGACATAAGTTATGCAAAATGTTCCTGCTCAACGAGCATAAGGTGACCTCAGAATCATTAGCTTAATGTTTTATGAGAAGGTAGATTTGATCACTACCTGTGTGCCAATGGGTGTGGAAGGTTTGGTTCCAAACAAGCTTAATAACAATGTTTCATCTCATTTCAGCTGCGGTTTATTTGCACTTCTTGAAATTGCTTCGTCACCGGCACAAGAGCCTGACTCACTGAGTCGCACAATAAAATGTGGCACAAATTCTCATTATCTTCTAAATCACAGGGAGCGCACAGAGCTGCTGGAGGAGGCCAAGAAGATGGAGGCCGCCAAGTTCCGATACATCCTGCCTGTGTACGGGATCTGCGACGACCCCCAGGGCCTCGTCATGGAGTACATGGAGACTGGCTCCCTAGAGACCCTGCTGGCCACCGAGCCGCTGCCCTGGGAGCTGCGCTTCCGCATCATCCACGAGACCGCGGTGGGAATGAACTTCCTGCACTGCATGAGCCCGCCGCTGCTCCACCTGGACCTGAAGCCGGCCAACATCCTGCTGGACGCTCACTATCACGTCAAGGTAGAGAGTTTGTCATAAAGTGGCGTCATTAGTGCCCTTCGAAGGGCCAACAACAAAAAACACCATATCAGAACTGCTGCAATCTGATTTTCTTTCTACGGCAGCAACAACACATAAAAGAATTATGACCTCCTATGAAGTGTAATGATTTTCATTCAAAGCTGGTTGAAAGTTAGATTTCCGGGGTTCTTGAGGGAATCTCAGCCGCGAGGTGGTTTGCTACTCCTTTCTATCCAATTTAAAATGTCAGCCCGTCACACGCTCTGGGCTGACAGGTGTCTCTCTCAGCCCTCCAAACAGCCCTGTGTGCTGAGAGCGATGGGTGGGAACCGTCTTCTCTGGAGTTTAATACGTAGATGTAAACACCTCACCCGGGCCTGTCCCGACAGGATTAACTCAGCTCTTATTAAAGCTCCCCCCCTGTGAACGTGTGTGCATGAAAGAGTGTGGGCGTGAACTCCTCAGCACAAACATGAAGGGCCTCTCCTCTCCTGCAGGCTAGGACAAGGCCGTGTTGCCCTCATCGTGCCACTGAGTGCACATAATGGGAGCTTAGCAGCCTGTCACACTCAAGGGGCGAAGTTAGTCATCAATATCACGGTGCTCCATGAGAAAAAGCTCTGTTTGAGGGTCTTATCTGATCTCTCCCTCTCTCAGATATCAGATTTTGGCCTGGCGCGGTGGAACGGCCTGTCACGGACTGATGACATCAGCAGAGACGGCTTCTGCGGCACCATTGCCTATCTGCCACCCGAGAGCATCATTGAGAAGGACAGAGTGTCGGACACCAAGCATGACGTATACAGGTTGGATTTATCAGCTCTTTGCATGCAACATTTTTGCGTGAATGTAGGTTTTTTTGTGGGAGATTGATTTGGTAGCAAACGAGTTATAACATGTTTAACATATAAAGATAGATTTCTTTAAAAAAGTCAACAATGTTTCAGTTAAAAGGGGTAAACATATTTATAACCACACTACAATTTAATTATTTAAAAGATCTGGTTCGTTTGGGGACGATTTCATTAATAAGCAAGCTCAGCTTGAAATAGAAAATTGTGCCAATTTCTCTGCAGCAATATGTTTGATTTGTTTCTGTGTACTAACATCTCTCAATTTTATTTTGCCTCTGTTCCAGTTTCTCCATTGTCATTTGGGGGATTCTCACTCAGAAGAAACCCTACCAAGGTGAGACTTTCACTATTAATACATGAAACCAATGAATGTTTAATTTCAGGCTGATGGGAAACTATTGATACTTGATAATTATGATAAGTCTGGGCTATAAATATTATCATTTTGTGACACTTAATGATTTGCTAATATTATCATATGTTGTTGTTTTGTGTTTTTACAAATAAATGATTTTAATCAACATTTAATTAACAAGACAAAGAGTCTACAGCAATGCTAGCTGCTGTGGAGCTGTATTACAGTGGTGCTTTAAAGGGGACATGTCATGCTCATTTTCAGGTTCACACTTGTATTTTGAACTTGTACTAGAACATGTTTACAGACTTTAATGTTCAGAAAATACATTATTTTTCTCATACCATCTGTCTGAATATAACTGTATTCCCCCATGGTCTCAAACACTCAGTTTAAGTGCCTTTAGGGTCTCTTTAAGCCCCTCTGCCAAAAATGATTTTCTCATGATATGTCCGATTTAAGTTAAACACTAACACCAGCAAACTAGCATGCTCACAATGACAATGCTAACACGGTGATACTTGGCAGGTATAATGTTTACCATGGTAGCAGTGTAAGTTTAGCGTGTTAGCATGCAAACATTTGCTAATTGGCACAAAACGCAAAGTAGCCTACAAATGAGGATGATGGGAATGTCATTCGTTTTGCAGGTATAGATAAATTATTAACCTCATGGTGATGCGAGAGCTTGATCACATCAAGTCAGAGGACCACCAGAGTCAGCAGGATTCATCTTCTGGTGAACATGAATGTCTGAGCACGATATCATGGCAATCCGTTCAATAGTTGTTGAGATGTTTCGGCCTGGACCGTCTTTCTGTGTCAAAACATCCATTTATCTACTTAATATCTGATGTATTCTACATTTGCTCCATCATTATATAAATATTGATATGAAAAATAAGAAAACAAATATTCTTAACCATAACCCCCATCTCACTCAAGTCAAAGAGTTAAGAGACGGTGTCTTCTACTTAGTAAGTCAAACATTTGACTTGTTATCTCGTAAATCTGACTCATCTCACCTGCAAACTTTTCATCTATTTTTTATATTTTCCTGGCAGGAGTAGTCTTTAATCATTTCCCATAGTGTCGACCTTTCGAGGTGCGTGTTTGTTTGTCTGTACAGGTGCTGTACTGTACGTGTTTACTTGGTGCATTCCAGAGCAGGCACGAGGTGCTTGGCTAACAAGTAGTGTATTTTCTCCCAGGCGTATCAGGTAGCAGTTCATTCCAAGGAATTTGGCTCTTTTTTATAAGAGTATTGTGTGGATGAGGGTTTCCAAGTTGGCACTGGCACCACCTATGTTTACCCAGACATAATTAAAAAGTGAGATATGGCCCGGTTACCATCCCATCCCTTCTTCCTCCTCCACCTGTGACTGGTATTATGGCCACAATAGGAGGCGAAGCACTTGTGATTACGGCCTCTATACCTGTTTGTTCTGAACCATTGGCTTGGTTAATCCCACCGTCAGATAGAAGGAGGCCATGACCGGGAACTCTTGAGAGCTTTTCCCTTTTGCTTCCATGGGAGCAGCACACACGGTCCTATCTGAGCCCACGGGAAGATGGCGATAAAGCTGTGCATATCTATACAGACACTGGCTCCCACCAGCACTTTAGATTAACGTGTCATGTACTGCAGAATGTCATGTCATCTACATATTGTGTTTTAGTATAAAACCTGATGTATTGGTGATGAAACTGAAGTATCCGATTGTTTTTTCCACTAGGTGAGAATAATATCCTTCAGATCATGGTCAGGGTGGTGAAGGGGGTGCGTCCAGACCTGGCTGCTGTGCCCCGCTGTCGGCCCTCAGCCTGTGCAGGGTTCCTGAGCCTCATGCAGCGCTGCTGGACCACAAACCCTGATGCCAGACCCAGCTTCCAGGGTAAATTATGCCACTTTTCTATCATACTAAACACAAGTCATCCTGTTTCTTTAACTAAACACTGTTAAATCTCCAAAAAAGCCTTTCCTCCCCTTTCTGTGTTCCCTAATCCATCCCTGCTGGTACTGAAACGTGACCTAGAGCTGTTGTCCTTACAGAAATCACATCTGAAGCCGAGGAGCTCTGCTCTAAACCTCAAGAGGAGTCCAAGACGCCGACCTTATCGACGTCAGATCCGGAGCCCATGTCGCCTAACGCACTCACTAGTGACCAGGTACGACAGCACCATGTGAACTGCTCCCAATGATGTCGTCTTCTCTGGAGGACCTAGTGTGTCTCTTTGTCAACTTCTTTTGGTCGATTTTTGAACATGGCAGACCATGTCAACTTCCACTCCACTTTATCTTTTGCCGCTTTGCTTGACTCTTCTTCAGAGCTTTTAAACTTGACTGTTTTCCATTAATGTGTAACTATACACCCAGACACCAGGAGGCTTATCACTACATTGCTCAATACATGATTATGACTCTTCAAATCATATGTTATGGAAATTTTTGAGCCGGAACAAAAGTTGCATCACAGACGAGGAATGTTGACTGATGGGATTGTTGAGCGTGTGCACTGCTTTGTCATTTCCGTGGCGTTCGCTGTTGTGTACGTGACTGGGAACAAACAGCTGTAACTGTCTGATGGGACACAAGATAAGCTGTTTGAAATTCCGCATGTGTTCAAGTGACTTTGAATGGGTCAAACCTAAGTTCAACAAATAATCACAATGTCAACATTCAACAGCCGTCGTAAAAGCGCGGGAGCTACATACCCAAGTGTAAATGTAACGAGTTAGGCTGTCAAAGACCAGCTGGTCCAAATATGCTTATCTGGCTTTTTTCTCTACAGGTTAAAGAGAACAAGCTGGTGCGTCCAAAGTCCGCCATGTTGCCGGAAAAAGACTACAGCCTGTCGGAGCTGTTGAGCCAGGTGGATTCTGGGATCTCGAGGAGCTTTGATCGAGTGAAGGAGGATAGCTGCCACAGTAAAGAGAACACTTGCAAGAGGCTGTCTGGCATCTCCTCTGCTGATTCAGCCTTCTCCTCCCAAGACTCCATCACGCTGTCTTTTGAGAAAGAAAACACATGTGGTAAGATCTGATTAAAGACCTACGAGACCAACTATTATTCATGGAACCTAACAATAGTATACAATCAGGGTTTTTTTTTTTTGCCTCAAACCCATACTTTTCCTCCTTATCGTCCAGATTCTGCCGAGGTCCAGAGGCGGAAGCTGTGCGAGGCCATCAGGACCAAAGACACTGCCAAGCTGATGAAGATCCTCCAGCCTCAGGATGTCGACCTTCTCCTCGACGGGGGAGGCAGTCTGCTCCACCACGCCATCGCCTTGGCTAACGAGGAGGCTGTCAAGTTCCTCCTTCTGAACAATGCCAACCCCAACTTTGCAAACGCCCGTGGCTCCACCCCCCTGCACCTGGCCACAGAGAAGCACCTGAAGCCCCTGGCAGAACTTCTGCTCGGGCGGCGCTGCACCAACGTCAATGCCAAGGACGAGGACCAGTACACGGCTTTGCACTGGGCAGCCCAGAACGGGGACGAGGCCATCACGCGCCTGCTGCTGGACCGGGGGGCGGCCATCAACGAGACTGATGGCCAGGGACGCACGCCCGCTCACGTCGCGTGCCAGCACGGCCAGGAGAACGTAATCCGGGTGCTGCTGAGCCGCGGTGCCGATGTTCACATCAAGGGTAAGGACGACTGGACGGCACTCCACATAGCCGCCTGGCAGGGGCACCTGGGCATCGTCAAGCTGCTGGTGAAGCAGGCCAGCGCCGACGTCGACGGGCAGACGACAGACGGCCGCACGCCGCTGCATCTGGCTTCCCAGAGGGGGCAGTACCGAGTGGCTAGGATCCTGATAGAGCTAGGGGCGGATGTTCACATGACGTCTGCTGGGCTAAACACACCCCTACACGTGGCGGCAGAGACGGGTCACACCAGCACCTCTCGCCTCTTGATCAAACACCAGGCGGAGATTCACTGCCAGAATGCCCACGGACTCACCCCTCTCCACCTGGCCTCCCAGCGAGGCCACCTGGCCACAGTCAAGATGTTGATAGAAGAAGGCGCGAAACCCTACAGGTCAGACCAGGCCCTACGCACCCCCTGCCATCTGGCAGCGGAGAACGGTCACTGTGAAGTCCTGAGAGAGCTGCTCCTTCACTGTCCAGGTGGCGCTGCTCTGTCGGACGAGCAGGGGCTCAGCCCACTACACCTGGCACTGCAGGGCGGATACTCGAACATCATCACTATGCTGCTGCCGCAGGACTGCCAGGACTTGGTCCCCGAGAGGTCAGTGCAACCGGCGGCCGATCGGCCCGCGCTGCCGGAGGCCAGGTCTCTCCAGAGGAAAGTGGTCATTCTCAAGCTGACGGAGCGCAAAGACTGCCCACAATCCACCAGCACACAATGCGCCTCAGCACCCTGCTAACGAGAGCAAAGACACTGCCAGGCCGGTACAGAACTGCCCGCACAGTCTTCTTTTATACTCCACTGGTGCCTCAGTGTTGGGCTCGGGGGGGTCATATCAAACTTAAGAGAGTTTTGTTGGACTTAAAAGCCCTTTCAGCACTGTAGGTATTTCCTAACAGTCAGAAAAGCTTTAATGTAAATATGTACACTGTGAATAGGAAGTATAAATAATCTGTTGTGTTCAAATTTTTGTTTACTTTTTTACTTAACAAGCACAATTCTTTTTTTTACTCAACAAGCACCAGCATCAACATTATGATCGGGTAACCTGTGACCTTATGGGGACGTTTCACTATAGCGCACTGCAGCTGGTATGCCTGTCAGTCATATTTAAGGGAGGAATGCTGTAGATCATCAGAGCCATTGATTTAAAAAAACTAAAAACAACGTTGACCTTCAGTGTTCTAACCCTGTTACATATCAGTGCATCATCCATTAAAACATTTTAAACCTTTTATTTTGTTTGTGCTCGTCGCTTTTTTTTACATTAATAACCTAAAAAATGTGTCTGCAAATGTATTCGGCCGTGTCAGCCGATAACATTATAATCATGGTAATGAGCAAAATGAAAGTTATTTTCTTGTGTTCACTCGTCATTCATAGCTCTATGTCCTCTGTTGATCCCTTACTCTGGAAATTAGCAAGCATTAAATAATCATGATAAAAACATTTCATCAAAGTTAATATGAACAGCTGGTAAAATACACAAAGTGTCAATATTCATTGATTGTTTTGGGTATAACTTTATTTCTTCTTACGGCATTTAGAGTAACAATCTAGATGTGATGATAAAGGCTTCAAGAGTCTGGAAAGTTCTGGTTGAGGAACCTTAAAAGTGCTTGAATTTTACTCTTAAAAAGCTGTATGAGCCCTGTATTAAATGCCCTAAATATGCACATGTGTACAAAATGTGCAAAAACATGGACAAAAGCTTATTCACTGCACTATTAGTACTTTGTTTCGTTCTCAAAATGAATGAAAGGATACAGAATTGAATCCAAATTGGTCTTCGTAAACGAACGAGAACGAACCTGTTGATAGAATCAAGGCTTTTTAAAAGGTAACACTCGGAATGAAAAAGCTCTTACGCTCCTCACCACAAAACAATGTGCATGTTCTATTTCCATTCATCTTATGATTATGTAAAGTTACACTGGTTCTCCAATACAAGTAACATTATTATTTAATTTCATCTCCTCATGTCTCTGCAGGCTTGTTGGAGAAAGCGTCTTGTTTCAGTCTGTCAGTCTCTCCACCTGCATGTGTGTCAGGCAGGGTTGGCATGTCTGCATCTGCAGCCCTCCCTGTAGTATTGTTATTATAATGTCTCTGCTCCAGACCCCACAGAGCACGCTCAGGTTGGCACAGACCATGGGAACTGCCCCCAAGGGGGATCACAGGCTCTGAGATTATGGATGAGCGAGGAGGGGTGATGATGTTCCACCTGCAATTGCAGCCTGTTGGCTAATTCCTTAGCCCACTTCTCCTTCTCATCACTCTCTAAAACCAACATGCCATCGCTGACGCCTCAAGGGCTTGGTTTTTCGTAACATGAGAAACTGAGCGTTTGCTTGCAATTGTCCCGTTTTTATAGCTGGTGGAAGATACCCGGTGAAATGTGTGTAACCTGAGGCCCCTGTTGTGTGTACAGAGCGGCCTATCCTGCCGGTTGCCTGGTGATCCGTCTCAGCTCCAGCTATGGGGAGGACAATAGTTCTGCTGTTGCCTAATCTCAGCTCCTATCTCCTGTCAAGCCTGCTGTTGTGTCTAATAGCCTGGTGGGTTGGCTTTGTGTCATACAGTAACTTACAGTAGGTTTTTTTCATTCTGGGCTACAGTTCTCTCTTCTATTAACAACAAACCAGGAACAATGTCATTTAAATCACCAGTGTTCAGTCAACATAAAAATGTGTATTTTTATACTGATGGATTGTTGTATACTTTCATGTAATTCTAAAAACAATACTGGCAGTACAAACAGAAATGTTTATTCCATATATTATAGATACAAATTTGTTGAAATTTGAATTAGATCTATTACAGCCTGTAAATAGTTAAAGTCAAATAATTTAGGATAAAATAATAGAAAGAAAATAAAACAAACAACTCCCAACAAGAATATACAGTAATGCAATTTAGCAGGAAGCAAGTTCTACAGACCAAAAGGTTGTAGGCTGGGCTACGGTTATTATCATTTCATATTTTAACACACGTTGGTTGCCCAATATATCTTCAGGGTTCACCTGTATACATACATGAGTCATTTCTTTTTCTTACTGTTCAGCTCTCTTCAGTTCAGAGTTCAGCCTGTTGATTACACCTTGATGAATGATGGACGAAGTCAGTCCCCCTACCATCACGTTAGTCATCGGGCCCAGGGGGAAGGAAACCAGCCCGGGACCCAGTCTCCATTACGCTAAGGAGCAGCCCAACAGAGATGAAGGGGTTGTCTGTTGTTTTTTTACTGACAGGATGTGGCGTAACCTGTCAGATCAGCTAGGTCGCGCTGTACACTTCAGGCCTGGGTGCAGCCTGCTGTCCACAGTTTAGCGGTCACAATAGTGAACATGGTGATGAAAAAAGTGAACAGGAGTTTAATTGAAAGGGGACATGTCATGCATGGTTTCATGGTTCATACATGTACTTTGGTATTCTACCATAACATGTTTACATGCTTTAATGTTCAACAAACATATTTTGTTCTCATACTGTCTGAATATATACTATTCATGACTTTTGTACATTTTATCAGTATAAAATAAATGTAATAAATGGTTTATTTAACATGTTCTTATTAAAGTAAAGTGGGTTAAATGAAGGTGTCACCAGGATTTCAATACTTCTTCCATCACTGTCCACATAATCTTATAAGGGCTGAGCAGTAATGCGATGGATGATTAAATTTGATTAATCTAAATTACTTCAGCAGTGGCAACCTAATTAACTAAATGACCTTTAGAGTGGTATTCGATATGACAAATCTATCTACGCACAACATTAGATGCATCGTGAAAATATACAATACTATGGTATGATGCAGCTAAAAGGAATTTGTGTTATCACAGTTTATTATTAATTGTTATTAATTGTCTCTAAGATTGCAAGACTTCCTTCTTGTCAGGCGTGGTGTCTCGTTGCTCCTTTGTTTGAGTATGATAGGGACTTTTCAGTTTGTCTGAGTCACACTGCTCCGACGGACCAATAACAAAGCCCTCATGAACACGCTGTAGTGATGCAAGGCCCTTATCAATAAAAAGGTGGGTCAGTGGCTGTAATTTCTAAAAAGGGAAAACAAATCTAAGTATATCTTTCAGAGTAAAAAATCTTTGATTTATTCTTTCGTTTCCTCCACGCACACATTCGATTTCAGTTGCCGTTGGAAACAGAAGCAGCAGCCAATAGTAACGACATCTGTTCTACACTTTGTGATTGGTTGCTGGGAGAAAATAGCTCGTACAGGTTGCTCTGGGCTGTTTTTCTCCCCACTCTTCTTCTTCTTTTATTTTTCCTCTCCCCTTATTTTAACCTCGCAGAACTTGCTGAACAAGATCTGAGGCAAGCTGCAACATGTGGATGCAGCGTCAGGATGAAAAGATGGACGTGGGCGCACTCAGCGCTGATGAATTATAAGATTTATGGTTAACTAAGCAAAGGTTGAATGCGCCATTGAAATGTGGGAAAGTAATTCAATGATTAGCACGAAGAGAGGAAGATAGGGTCACTACAGGTGAATAGGTCAACGTTTTAACTAATTATATAACCCCATGAAATTTCCCCAGTTCATTACTTAGATTAAGAAACTTATTTAACCACACCATGGCCAATTATTACATTGTAACATTTTGTAACAATCACTAAAATGCTGCATTTTACTAGGTGACCTACATTGTTCATCTAATCATGGTAACATGAGGAGCAAAAAGTGGACTCCTGGATAGGTGAAGTCTGAGAACATAATCTCTGTGTGTGGTAAGGTTAAAGTCTACACGGCATCTGTGAAGCTGAAATATCATCACACAGTAACCTGTTGCCACTGTGTCAACACATGTCCCTCTGGGACGTGTCTCGATCTGTTTCCAGATGACATCAGTCTTGGCACCCTTGATTCCAGCTTTGACGTGTTCATAAATACAAATGAAGTCTGATCGGTGGAAGCAGCATGAGGTCATATGATGTTGTTAGCTTATTTGGATGCTAGTGGGGCTTATAGACATGTATTAGCATGAGCTTTACGGGCTAGTTGAGAATGTGTTTGAGAATAATTGAAATTTGGCAGCCTGCTATAGTCAACAGGAGAACTCTGTATTACCGTGTGATCTAGGTAAACAGTGAAGGTAGCTGCACAGCTGGCTGTGCCTTGGCTGCCAAATAAACAAACAAAGTACAGTGCAACGTGAACATGTATCCCCCTTTGGCTGTGTTTCTGCCCTCTGCTCCAGGACATGTTGGAGGCAGATGTGGTGTGCAACATGTAAAGTAACCTGTGGGATGCAGCTTGCGCAACTATTTATCTTCACAGTAAAATTAATGTGCTTGTAACATGGCGAGGTTGGGACAGTGCAGAGCGAGAAGGCTATTTCATCACCTTTTTGGTGGGCTTTTCTTTTTTTTAATAACCAGGTTTATTGTGGGTCTGAGATCATTGTATTGGGTCTTTATTTTCATGCATCTTTTGGTTGTCGTTGTAATGCTGCACTTTGGCCAGTAGATGGCACAAACTCGTTGTAAGCTCAATGTTAGTGAGTCCATATAGAGCATCACCACTGAGTCCCATTCCAGCATTTAACCTCCTTCAATGTGCTTTAACTTAAAGTAAATCAATAACAACAACAACAGTTTATCATGAGCGCTTGTCAATGATTATTTATTGAGGTAATATTCATTCAGAGGAGCCCCAGCTGCTCGTGCATGCAAAAGGAGAGGTGCGGCGTGTTTATTGCATAATGCTGGCAGTCTAGCATACATTAAGATGCAGAGCGGCCTTCTTTGACAATGCCATCTGCTAGATCATCCTGTAATATAGACAACAGCTCATTACACACGCAGGATACACTGAACAGACAGTGTATCCTGCATTCTGAATTAAATGCCACTGACACGTGCATAATGTTTTAGCCTACAGTAGCCTGCCATTGCAGAGGCTGTGGCTGTACAGTTTAAATGATAGTTCCCAGGGCCATGCAGCCATTTAGTAAAACACTGACTGATAAACTGGATGGAGTAAGTGAGATATCAGCACAATCCCTGATTATGTGGAGGCATTTACTTTCAAATTTGTGTCGTGGCCTAATTAGACTACTCAGTTTGTTGTTTGTGATATAAAAAAAAACTTTAAAATAATATTTGGAAAATAAAATAAAAACCGGATTTATTTTTATCATGTGGACCTAGCAGCAGAGTCAGAATAAATTGTTAGTGGATGGATGACAACCTCTAACAATGTTGCAAATGCTGTACTGTTGTGGCTCGCTGTTACTTTTTGAACCAACACATCCTTATACCTAAACGACAGAAAAAGGATCTTTACAGATGACTCCTAAGAAAACATAATATGACTGTTATATTTAACTTTGTAACTACCTGGTAAGTTTAGGCAACAAAACTACTTAGTTATTTTGAGGCAACATGACAAGCTAATCTATTGATTTTTATTCATTTAAATAAATTAGCTTTTCATTCATTTAAAAAACATGAAAACATGTGCACTGTATTTATTCAAAAACATAACAAAATTCAAAGCAAATTCACATTGGATCATATTCTGCAGAATAGATAACTCTAAGTTAACTATGACATATCAAGTGTGTTTGTCAGGCTTGATTAAATACTAATTTATTAATGAATATGCATCATGTACATTTGTAACACAAAAATCCCTTATCATATCAGTTCATATTGTGTATATTCATATATAAAAACAAGTTTAAATTAGTTAAATTACCAAAAACCAATTGACCCAAAATAAATATGCAGATCTCAGGGTCCCCGATAGACAAAGTGAATCACACTGTCATACATGAATGTCTTTTTTTTGTCACTTGAGAGCGGTCTTAGACAAGACTATAGTCTGCATTACTGTCAAGGCTTGTGGATGGAGGAATTTGTGACTATATTTCCCCCAGAGATGTAATGGAGTAGAGGTCCCAAGTATCATAAACTAGAAATAGGAAAGTTTAATAAAAACGTTGTGGTAACATGTTCTCATTTCACTGTAAAAATACAATAAACATTAGTTAATGGTTCGTGGTTTTTATTCTGTGTCATGTACTGTCATTAGCTAGCTGCGTAAGTTAACGTTAGCTAACTAGCGTTTGCTGATACCTGCTAATGTTAGCGACAGCATTTTTGAATTTTGCTAAATAATCTGTGGCGGTCTCCACAGATTCATTGTTCACCTGGCTTCAGTGTCCCACTGCACAGTATTATCTTAATATCTGTAAAATTAATAATTAAATTATGCATGAGTTCGTGTTTTTGTTTTTGTTTTTGTTTTCATTGAGCTGAGGTTTACGTAGATTAACATTAGCACAAAGACTGAAAACAAGCAGCTCACTCATAATTTTATCTTGGTTTAATCTGTACAAAAACCATATGTAAAAAAAATAAGTTGTGGTTTTATAGGGTTTATGCCAGAGTTTTGGCAACAATACGTTTTTTAACATTTTTTTACAACAACATAACACTATTTTGTGAGATTCAGTGCTCCTGTTCCCAGCCGGCGATTGGTTAAGCTAACGAATCAAGCTAAGCGCTAGGTCTTTCTTAATTCTTAAGAATGGTATCAATCTTTTCATCTGACTATTGACAAGCAAGAGTATATATAGGTCTGTCAACCTTTCTGCTGCTCACTGATGATTTATAGATGTCAGAAAATGTGCAGCTTTTAATATTCTCAGGCAAATCTAAGATCTTTGAACAGCGATATGCTGTGTCATGAGTAGGGTTTGGTGTCTTTAAGGAAACATCCCCTGTTTCAAGTATCTTTTTTGCTGTTTGATGTATTTTGATGTTCTATACATCAAGTTGACATTTCCAGCCACTACAGTTCAGTTTTGATATCAGAAAATATTTCAGTACTAACAACCGTAAGTGGTTTTTATTCTGTCTTGTAACATCATCGACTATACCTAGATTAACATTAGCTAACTATCATTGACTGATGGAAGGTAACGTTATCGGTAGCCTTTTTGAATTTTACAGTATAATCTATGGTGGCCTCTTGGTTATATATTTAACCTGGCTTCACTGTCCCACTGTCAGGATCCCTGTCAGACCAGGCACCTCCCATGGCCACACAGCTGCAGCCACTCCAGCCGATTACCTCCTGCAGGCTGACACACCAGACTCAGGTCCCACTAACGCTTTCCCTGGCACTATATAAACTCTGGTCCTGCAGTCTGGGGTTGTCAGGTCGTACCGTCTTTCACCCGCTCCAATCCTGTTGCAGCTTCTGCCTCAAGCGCCTGCCTCCGGTGTCTGTCGGTCCGGGAATCCCCCGTGCCCTCTGTTGTGTTAACGGACTACACACCGCTGCTCTGCCCTCTGTTGTGTTAACGGACTACACACGTCGTCAAGCTGCCAGCTCTCCGGTGTCGAGCCACGGGACATCACGCCGTCAAGCTGCCAGCCCTCCGGTGTTGAGCCACGGGACTCACACCGTCGATCTGCCTACTCTCTGGTGTCGGACCACGGGCTCCACACCTTCCTGTCTTCCTTACTCTGGCTAAATAAAGTCTGTTTCACGTACTCTGTCTCCTGTGGTCTTGCGTTTTGGGTCCTACCAGTGAACTCCCGTGACACCCACATTTTTATCTTAATATTTGTAATATTAATGTTACAATGAAGCAGGAGTTCCTTGTGGTGTATTACAGTAAAGTAAGTAATCATCGGGTCCATTTATTTTGGCGAGGATGAGACCTCTGCAGATAATTTGGTTCCCATTTAAAAACCTCCAGAATGATCATTTATTTTTTGTTAATAATTTTGTTAATACTGCCCACTTTTTGCAACAACAAGTTTCAGCTTGTTCTTTATTACAAGTTTATAATCATTATTTTATATATAAGCAAGGCAATTAAAGAGGAAATAACAGTGTAGGACCTGCAAGTCGGGAGCACCTTTGGGTTATGTTCTTTGCCCGAGGGAACTTTGAACAAAATTAAATTAAATTGTCCAAACATCGGTTTTCTGATTGATGACACTACTGTTAAGCTACTGAAATATATAAGAAAAGATGAGTTCCACTCAATTGCTGGCTGGGATCAGATGTGTAACCATGTGTATGGGCAATATTTAACTCTGCAATAGAGTTAATTTCACGCACTAGATTGGGTTAAATGAAATAACCCAGTGAATGGGTTAAATAGTAAAACCCAGCATCTGGACTGGTAAAAAGTAAGTTGAACATACTTCGCTTCACTTTAAAAAAATGTCTACGAAGTAATTTATTACAAAATAACAATGGCACATTACCCCTAAAGCCATTAACGGTTATTGCTATCGGTCTTTCGCGGGAATTCCCCACATGTGACTTCACGTGAAGGAGAATGAAAACAGAATATCCTGAAGTGGGAAGAGAAGGCTGAAATAAAGGTCTGCCGCCTCATATAATGGATTCAACAACGGGGGGAACACTTTACTATCTTGTATTTATTAGGCAACTATACATAGTTATACCACAAACCCCGAAATATTACCTCATAGGGAAATGTTTTGATGACGCTTTGAAGATGTACCTTGTTTCAACCGTGGGGGTGTATTCATGGGTACTGTTGTCAGAGGTGGTTTATGTAATGAAACGAATGCATTTCATGAAACAATTATATGCATTTCTAGTATATATAATTAATATGTGTTGTTCCTGTTTTACTAAGGGCAGGGTCGTCGATAATTAAACTAATGACGAATAGTTTCACCCCTCAAATGAACGAGTGACTCATTCCGTTGAGAGGGGAGAGAGGTTCCTCCGGATTTACCGTGACGCGCTGGTGTTTGTGTGCTCACCGTGGCGAAGGAGAACCGAGGGGTCCACACACAACAGGGACAGCCGGCCAACACACACTCTTTAAGATAAAGGTGAGTTTTACAAAAGTGGTGTTCTGAAATACTGGTGGCACCGTCATTTTGTTGGATACCTCGCTGTTTAACAACGCCGAATAACGGTCACGAAGCAGCCAGAGCAGAGTTACGTTACTCGGAGGATGCCTGTGTGCTGCTAGCTTCAGTTGTGGTTAGCCTGTGTTTGGTGGACGCTTTAACGTCAACGCGAGACATTCGGGTAACTTTAAACTGTCTCGAGCCGAACCATCATTCCACAGACATTCAGGTATTTAAACTGCTGTCAAGGGGAAAAAATACGTTACGGCGAAGTTAAAATGTGTATGTTAACCCAACGAAGGGAAAAGTTCAGATGAAATCCGACCCCCCCCCCCCCCCTTCCTTATTGCTATCACTGGCTAATCTTGTGAAACAGCGTTGAGTGTCCACCAATATAACGCTAGCTATATCTGGTCAGTATCACAGCTTATTAACTTGAATGTCTTGGACTTGTGTCACTGGTATATAGTAGATAGGTATAAATAACACTCAGAACAGCTAAAAAACTCTTGTCAAACGTTGTTTCGCTTCTCATAAACATCGGACAAGCTCTCAAAATGACTCCGTGATAACCAGCGCTCATGATCTGCAGCACCATAACATTATTATCTGTGGCATGTCACAAGACATGGTGTTTTGTTTTTCAAACCTAGTTGCACATACAGATATCTGTGTTTGAAATCAATATGTCTGCCTTTTTATTTGCTTCTCATTTTGTGGCAAAGCTTTGTCCTCATAGCTGTCATGGTGAAATTAATTTCCACCAAATAATGTCAGCAACCTCGAATACCCTTTTTCTTATGTGGTTGGAAAAGTAGGACAAGTTGAATTTCCAAGAGAAACATCAGACTTACTAAAGTCCCTTGTTTCTCAAATGCAATTAAAAGCATGCTAGATACAATACACTATACAGTGATGCATATTCTGGTTAGTGGTTGCACAAATGAACGATACAGATACCGCTCTATGGTCTCTAGCTGATATCTGATATTGCAACACTGACACCAATATTACTAAATGTTTTGTGGGGAAAGCTACACCGGTGCAGATGTTTATCTTTCATCTAATCTTTAGCTTGCTGCTGCTTTTTGACAGCTTGTGGGTGTTGTGCAGCTGACCAGATGTGTTTCCCAAGGGTAATTTGTTAACGACATGGTAATGACATCCGATTGTGTTTATTACCATGGGATCCATTATTAGCATGTTGGCACAGCGAATAGAGAGAGCTTTTGTGGTAATGTATCAATAACATCACTGACTAAAAACATTTGAAAAAGGACACAGCCTCTTTTACTGTGTTCCGTACCAAAAATAGTGTGCCATCCAAAAAATATCCCCCCCCACTGACAGGACCAAAAAAATGCATTTTTAATAAGTTTATTTGAAAATGTGACCTAATTAGCAAAGAAAAGGGCCGGTATTCAGCCATGTGCTCACTTTTGCTTCTCCCTGAAGCACAATGGATGAAGAGGAGCAGTTTGTGAACATCGATCTGAACGATGACAATATCTGCAGTGTCTGCAAGCTAGAGACGGAGACGGGGACCATGTCTTTCTGCCATGTCTGCTTTGAGCTCAGCATTGAAGGTAAGACGACTGCTCGTTTGCTCACCAGAATGAAGAGCAATCAAAGAGATGTAAAGGCCCTCTACACATACAGCTGATACATTTGTGCTAGCTAATGTTTCAAAGCAACCTGCAGCTTACAGTATGCAGTGAAGCTCTGTAATGATTTTTTTGTTACCACAGTGTGACCTCTCCAACTCTTGAAAAGCCCACACACCCTCACTCAATGTGTCTGATGGGATTCAGCTTTGATATTCATCTTCACTTCCAGTTTCCCTGGCTGGATCCATATAGAGACAGTCTTATGTCGGTCTTAGCTGCCAAGAGTCTCCAGCATTTGGATCGCACAACAAATCACTTTTGCGGAAACATCCAGATTCTTTTTGATCTCTGTTCCCATCACAGCAAGTATGCACTTGCGCCAAGAGCATACTTGCTGCCTTTCAGATGTGTTGATGTGCCGTATGATGGTCGTCCACAAACGCTTCTTTTATCCTCTCCAGGAACAACATATAAGATATGTGCGGGGTAATGGGCCTGCAGGACCAAAGCCCTCTCTAAAATAGACCACTGTGATTCCCCCGTTTGATGTGCCACTCAAACTCAAGAGCATGTGTTTGAAGTTTTTTCATCTCTCAATTAATGAGTGGCCTATTTGAAGAAGAATGACAAATCAGAAGGGATTAGATATGCCTCTCATTGGGCACTCGTCTCATAGATCCACAAAGACTCTGAAAGCAGTGTGTGCGTGTTTATGTCTGCACAGTTTGATGATTGTGTGTGACTTGTACAACGGTGCAATATAGCTGACTAAGAGCTCCCAGAGTGGTATATCATTCTGTTGACAGCGGGTGAAAATGCATATGCACAAAAGATTTATAGGTCTCGTCTGTTGTGGTGTAAAGGAACTGAGCGTGGGGGTGTTGATTAATCGCTTTGCTCTTTGTGTGCCGTGAAAGAGTCTTCAGTCTTCAGAGTCAAGCATTGTTAGAACAATACTTAACTTAAGTTGTGTCAGTAAATTTCTTGCAAACTAATTAATCCTCATTCAGCAGAAATGTAATCTAAATATGGTAGAAGGACACAGCCTGGGTTTGCTGGCATGTACAGTACATACAGTAATGTCAAAAGCCTAAATAACAGACTTTGTACTTATTGAAAACAATCGATTGATCTGTGTAATATGTAGCACGTAGTACTACTTACTTTCATGTGTTTTGCCGGTGCAGCAGCTGATTTCTATGCATACTGTTGCATGTTAGAAAACTAAATACAACTTTCAGGGTCACCTTTTATATTTGTCCTTCGTAGCTCACTAGCATCGAATCCAGACACATGGGTCACAGACTGCCTTTAAAGGGATTTAACAAATGTGGTTATTTATCTGTTGACATTCAACACGGTAGGGGTTTCTTGTCTGGCTCAGTTTGGTCGTCCTTGTTTGCTCCATTTAATGTTTCAGCCAGGATGCTCTGTTCAGGTAGGAACATGTCAGCTGGTGGGGCGTTGATGTGAGCGTCTCCTCTGTTTCATTGTGTAGATAAAACTGGGGCACCCTGGATGCTGGTTGTGTCGGACAAGACATCTGGGGGTTCTGATGTAGCTTGTGTGTGTCTACGAAGTGGCTGTTATATAACTAACTATTGGGGGGGGGGTTGCAGACGAGCACATGTTCCTGATGCAGCCGAGCGTTTCTTTGGGGGGGGGGGCTTGCCAAACTGGATGCGGCTACTTCAGGCACGGCTGATTGGAAACTAAAGCCAAGCTGTGTGGCCGCCGACTACTCATGTAGACTTAATATCCACGGTTCATTCCTCCTGTGCCGTCCTTCGTTAAAGTACAAGAGAACAAAAGTCCGCACAGAAACGTGTGAAGAGGAGAGAATGTTCTTCATCTCTCAGGCACACAAACAGTCCCTCCCAGTGCCTCTCCGTTCCAAACCATATCATGCTATCTCAAGGTTGAATTACTGCTGCTGAATATTCATTGCCATCTTGCTATATGCTGGTTTTGAATATTTAGTAGAAGCAATAGAAGCAGAATTGCTTCTCGTTGTTTTAGTTTTTTTTAAGAACAATCTCTCTACAGTGCTCTAGCTTCTCATTGATTTTGTACAAAAGGCAGCGTCTTCTAGACCAGAGGATTCATAGCAGTCAGAACTATAGCTTACTGAAAATACTTCTAGATCTGTTGTAAGGTTGCTTGTAAAGAGAAACAAGGGGACATGCAATGAACAGGATTTCTTTAAGTGATCCGAGTGTATTTGCTTTCATTTATTATAAGGATGTTGTTATAACCAATGAGGGCAGCGGTAGCAGAAACAACTGCTTTCATAGGTTGTCTAGTACTCGTCATGATGTGTTGGAACATCCCTTTTAAAGTCTAAAATGTTCTTTTTAAATAGCTCTTTTGAACACCTGGCCACTGCAATGGTGTACCTTTGTCACAGCAGAGAGCAGGCCCTTTATGAGTTAACTGCTGACACTTAAGCATTCATTTCCACCCACAACCGCCCTGAGTTCTGCTCGGAGGCTTGCATGACACGGGGATGTTCAGACTTGTCTGTGTAACCGTCAGCTGCCGACGCACACAGAATTCACAGTTGAAGTTCGGCAGCACTGTACATGAACTTGAACACAAACAAGAGCCGCTAAAGACGAAGCGATCTTTCATCTCCGTATTCCAAGAGATGAATGAGCTTCATGTTGACAGAGTTGCTTATCAGCAAGGCTTGAGCCCACAGTACCACCAGATGCAGAAGTATGTGAAGGCTAAAAATTGTCCAGGAAGTGCAGCCTTTGTTGAAGTTCCAAGTGGTTGTTTCCTGAGGAAACTGCTTTGGCCTGTGTGCGCACTGATTCCATCAAAAAATACAGAGTAGAAACTGTGTCTTTTTATGTATTGCTCAACCTCTGCCTAACTGGGCTTTTCTTACTTTCAGACCTTTCTTTTGTTTCTGCTTGCTGCACCATCTGAGCTTTGTGCTACACATGGCTACACAGCCTTGAGCATCAACAGTGTGCAGCAGAGAACAAGAGCCAGTTCAACCAGTCTGCAGTCATTGGTAATCTTCTGTGTTGCTGTTTCAACCTGAAAGCATTTGTGTATTTCGGAGGACGTTTCCTGATTATGGCTTCTTTATGACTGCTCAAACACCAACCTCCATAATGCCTGTGACACCAACAAATGATAAGATAGTGGCTCTGTCAGGTAGCCAAGAAAGGCAGACCTCCCTCCAGCCAAGGCAGTAATAGTTTAGAAGATTGTGCAATGTATTTAATTTTTTATAAATAGATATGTCATTCAAATGGGAGAAGTTTACAGTCAAAACACCGTTATTCAAACCACCCAAAATGGCCAAATGTGGTATCATTAACTGTAATATTCATCAGACTTTGCTGTTTGGATCTGATTGCTCATTGCAGCATACTTCAAACCAGACGGGCCTTTTTTGAACTGTCCTTATTGGATGTGACGAGCTGTGTGCTGTGTAAACACCTGAGAGATCCCTCCAGCCTCTCACCCACAGTCTTCTGGTCTTCTCTGGCTTCTCGTCAGACAAGATGTCTGCTGAGCTGCCAGGTTCAGCTAAAGCCCAGCACATCATCTGCTTACATAACGCAGACAGAATTGTATTTGCCGAGGCCTGGCAGTGCGATTTCCAGCTGTGTTTGGAGTGAGGAAAAAAATAGCAAATTCCAGCTGGGAGAGACTGGAATGATGCAGTCGGTGCTGATTCTGGTTGCTGCTCGCTCTACAGGGGCTATTGTTGCTCCTCTAAACAGCTCATTCATTGTGGATGAACTCTTCAACCTGGGGTGTAGAGAGGTCTAATGATGTCGCTGCCTGTGGCAGCTGTGTGCTTGAACTCAGTCAGGGTCCAGAGATGAAACCGCTGCATGGCACCGCCCTCTAACTTAGTACTATAAGGCTGTATTTATAATGGGCTGCTTTCAATGTGACTCTATATCATTTGTTTGAATAAATTGCCCCTTTTTTTCCAAAGTTGATTCTCTTCATTAGCCCCGCAACTCTGGAATAATGGCCTCCCTCACCACAGGTTATGAATCTCTAAAATAACTCGCACAGTCTAACCCACCCAATGTGACAACAATGTGAGCAACCACCTCTATGAAGACAGTTCTCCTCTGTCACCTTGGAGTGATGCACATTGTGGATGTGAGTGTCAGAGTGTTGTTGGTAGAAAGAAGCAGTTGACCGATGGTTTGCAGTAAACTGACCTCTGATAGTGGGTGGTTGTAGATTATTTTTCTGCTAATTTCTATATTATTAGAGCTTTTGCATCATTTTAACAGCCTTGAACTCTTAATACTAGGTGTCATGCAAATGTATTTGCTATTTCTCTAATTCGTCAGTGTTTCTTCGCAACAATGTCTTCACAACTCAGATTTGAGATTTGACTTCAAAAACGTACAGTTTACGTCGTTCTACCCAACAAGGAATACTTGTCACTGACTGTACACACCACACCATCGGAAGGTAGCAGCCAGTACAAGTTCATAATGTGCTGTACAGAATATTATATCATATAAAACACATCATTCTGTCTGAATAGAAATACTGTTAAAATGAATTTTCTTCCCAAAAGTTGTTCGTAAGTGCTGGGATGTTTTACTTGCATCATCAAAGATGATTGCTATTTAGAAATACTAATTATGCTATGATGGGATTAGCCTGATTTATTATAATTAAATTTCCAGTCATCAGTCAGATCTCGTTATGCTATGCTTAGTCTGTCATTTTATAATGCTTAATTTTTGCTAATATGGGAATATCCTTTTCTACTGATTTGGTGAATCAAAGGAGAGTATTTGCATAGATCGCTCTGTAACTACAGTGTTTATATCACATATCAAATATACACAAGATCATTTGTGATCACAATCATTTATAGTGTGCAGTGTTTCTCAATCCAGCTGCTCATACCAATTATAACTCACTATCAACGTCACTTTGTGTTTGAGAAATGATTACAAAACTTTGTCTCCAGAGTTTATATTCTGCGCGTCTCTCTCTCCACCCAAATTACCTTCAACCAAATTTGGCATTTTCTTTACATTTTTTGTGCAAATTGTGGAATTCATATATGAGCAATCCAAGCAGTTGATTGACGGATGTCTACTCCTGGTTTGTTTACGGTCACATAGGACTTTTTGTTTAGTAGTAACACTAGTCTGTCATTCATTGCACTCTGTGCAGTTCATGGCAGCTACTCTGTACTGTTGTTTAAGGTCTGTGGGGGTTAACGGGTGGTTTGAGTTCAGTGTTGGTCATGTGACCTCCATGTTGGTGTGTACGTTGGCTCGTGCAGCTGCTGATTCTTCTAAACCGTGCCATGCAGCTGTGTTTGACACCTTATCACCCCTGTCCCACATGTCCCAACACTGTTTGTTCATCTCCTCTTAAGTGTGTCAAGGCTCAACACAGACTGAGCACAAACAACTACAGGCAGTGGAATGTTAGGCACAGATCTCTTTCCATGACGGCAACCACAAGACTATGGAGTGGAGGTCTGATTTCAATTTGGGCAGAAGTGCAGCCACTAAATGAAGAGCAGGGCTAGATCAACAAAGGGATGTCATCTCTCTTCAGCCTGAGGATTAGTACGCCGTCCTGATGCCAGCGTTCCCTTGGTTACTTTACTGTTGAGAATTATCCAATGTAACAGGCATCGGTCTTCCTGGTGCTGCTCCACCACTTTCTCGACTTTTCCACACCAACTTCGTATGACTAAAATACAACTAAATATGAATTGGCAATTAGGGCTGTTGCTTCTTAGTCGATAAATCAACTTTGATTGTTTTCTTTGGTTGATTCGTCATTTTTTTTATGCTTTTTTTCGTGCTGAATGACTTATTTCCCAGAAATGTATTAACACATCTGTGGTAAACACAAGATTTAAAGTGGTGCTTCTGTGTGAGTCTTTGTGGAGAAACAGAAACAGTTTTACAGATCGGTCGATTAAATCAACTAATCGTTAAGTTGACAAAACCGTAAAATTCCGCATTATTCAACTAACAATTTCTTTGTTGAGAACAGCCTTATGAAATATAACCCTTCACTTAATTTGTAAATAAGACATAGTCGAAGACAATCTCTGTTAAATCTCTGACTTTTGTAGTTTTAACATTGTTTCCTCTTCAGATCAAGAGAATTACTTCTTGCTTTAAATAACCGGGACCACTTGATTTCTGACTTGATCTGATTCTAGTGGTTTGCTCTGTGGAACAACTTATTAACAAGTGAAAACGATGAATAACGACAGCAGATTTATATTTTACATCAGACCTAAGCTGGTGTCTGTGCTTTGTGTCTGTCAGTTGGTTCACTGACTGAGAGACGAACCTTGACTCATTCCGTACAACAGGGCAGGAAACAACAAGCCCATTGGTCCTCAGTGTGCTTAATGTCTCTAACTGTCACAGCCGAACAATGTTGATTCACCTCCAGAGAATAGTCTGTGTGTGTGTGTGTGTGTGTGGACGCGCTTATGTGTGCAGCCATGAAAGACAGTAGTGCTAAGCTGCTTAGCTGGAGTGAGGTCTTTGGCTGGTGGTGCACTGGCCTGGTTGTTGGCCAATGATTTCCCTGCTGGGGAAGTGGTAGTCAGTGTGTGTTTGTTGTAGTCCAAAGACTGAGACTGATCGGATTATACCTGTTTGATAGACAGAAAGCTCCTACAGCTCTTGGCAAAACGTGTGGAGATTCATTGGCATTCTCACACAGGAAACTCAGACCTGATGCTGTATACTGCAGGTCCCTCACAAGACTACTCTATCGTAAAGGTCTGTCTTTTTAGACACTCAGGTCACAACACAGTTATGCAGAAGCTTAGAATAGAGCTCTATGCACACAGTTGTGTAATGGTCTCGAACCGTCCTATGTCCTGAGGCACATAATGTATGCTGACTGTCCCCCATTAGATGTGGACTGTTTGTTTTGATCCTGCAGGCATACAGAACGCTTTCAAAAGACACACAAGGAAAGGACAGGGGACAGAGATATTATATTCGTAACTTCAAGCAAGGCCCTGCAGACCAGACACACGAGGGCTCTGTATGTGACTATTTTACTGTGGCCATGAGGTGTTAGTAATGTCCTGTGGTTTCCTGGGCTCATCTGTCTAAAGAGTCAAGAGAGGCATGTGAGGAAAACCTGCCCAAGTGAGCTGTTAAATCTATGGACTAACGGTGACTAATCGCCAACGCGGTTCGTCTGTCTGTAGGCTGTGAGAAGAAGGCCATCACACAAACGCCTCGGTTTAGCCTCACTTGCACACACACAGTTTTCACTCTCGTTCTCTTTCACCTACAGCTTCTCTTTGTTTGTTTCATTTTGATCCACTTGCTGGCTAATTTCCTCTGTGTGTGCTAAAATAGTTACAGTGTGGCCTATTTTGACAGGATGCAGGAAGCATTACTTTTCCCCCTGTAGAGGTACTTCCAAGGAATGTAGTTTTAAGTGGCAAAGGAAGTGTGGCGGAGTGCAGGAGCTTGTCAAGCTATGCAAGGACAATAACCACCAAAGATCACAAATGCAACCTAAACAAGTTGACCGTATCTACGCCAGCAATTTACTTAAGTTACTAAAAGCACACCACAAGCATTTGGCCGAAAGTCACCAGTTAACACGGTCACTTGTTAAACTAAAACACCAACCGAATATACGACAAAAACAGATTAAGCTTCAATGAAAACGCTGCTTCATGTGGACAGACGGTACACATTTTAAAATATGCTTCATGTGTTTGCAGTGAGACTGGGTCAGTGTATTATCCCTGCTATCTCAACGCTCCGCTGGCTAATCCACCACACATTAAGCAGCTTTCACAGAGAGATCGCGACAGGTCAATCTGCCACTTCTACTCGCTTTCATACTGGTTTACTTTCATTTATTGGGCGAGTAATGCATTTCTCAATAACTGTTGAGCTCTCTGCTTTATTTATATGCTTTTTGTATGTGTTAGGAACCCTGCCTCTTGGAGTTCACTGTATTGTTGCACTCATAACTGTGACAGTTGTTAGTGTGGCTGTATCCTTTAAACGTGTTGTGCCTGTTGACTCATTGCTTCATGTCTGTGTGAATGCAGGTGTTTCCTCTGCTACCTTATTGCACTCAAAGTCCCTGCGAGGCCACAGAGACTGCTTTGAGAAATGCCACCTCATCGCCAACCAGAAGCTGTCGCGTTCCAAGGTCTCCCGAAGTGCCTACGAGGGCATGAAGCTGGCCTTCAGCCAGAAACTGAACCGCATCATCCAGTATGCCCAGAACAAAGACTCTGTCTCCTCCATCGGCCCCGGCAGACGAGGGGCCAAGCTCCTTTGTTACAGCCAGCAGGGTGACCGCAAGCTGCTGCCCCAGTCGGACGCCCAGGTGCCCCGCTACACGCCGTGCTGGGACGTGGGCAAAGCAACGGGGCTGCCCGACTACGCCATGGGGATGTTGGAGTGCCGCACAGTGGAGGAGTTGGGACTGCTGCAGGAGGCGCAATCTGACGTCTGGTCCAGTGACGGCAGGAACGGCCGACACAGTCGGAACCAAGGAGGAGGACAAACGCAGCACAGACACCAGGGCGGTCGCAGAGATGAACGTGAGCACGTTTAAGATTTGACTTTTTTTGAGCTTTTAATCAGTGTGTCGGTGAGTAGTGGAAGGTTTGATTGTTTAGTTTTGTCTTTTAAAGGAAGGATAGTGTTGACAATATGTCGCTGCATTCTCTGCCTCTCTTCTCTCCGTCTTAACTTTCAGTGTGACCTCTGCGATCTCTTTCACTTGTAAGTTCAAAGGCAGCAGACAAAACAGTAGCACAGGAACAGAAAACACCTTCTTACTTGGTCTGACCCTCATCGCCCTCTTTGCTGTGATCCCTCCAGAGAAGGAATTAATTCTCCCATAACCTCCAGACACTGTATGTCCTTGGCTTTCTGGTGTCTCGTCACCACTATAGCTGCTTATGACTACAGACTGCAGGAATGTGAGCGAGCCGTGTGCAGTTATGGGTCCCTTATTAACATTCTGTGCTTTAAAATGAAAGATGACAGGCATTCCACGGGTACACGTTTTATGTGTGTGTCTATCGCTACATGAGCTGGGCGACGCTTCTAATCTGAATATCATGCCGTTGGACAGGAAACTAATTAACCACTTCCTGCATTCTGGTGAATCTTTATGCACCAACGTATGGTGGTAAATGTCATTATTTATGGAACCTATTCACCTCACTGATGCATGAATTCCTCTTAATTAGTCTAGAAACCTCTGGACTTTAGTAGCACATATGTGTTGCGGGAAGATTTCTGCACACATTCAAAACATATCCCACAGATCTGTGTTCTCTGAGATTTTAAACCCTTCCCTTCTGTACATTTAAAAGGATGGAAGGTCATCACTCAGCAACTTGAAACTAATAATATAAATGTGTCTGCTCCTCTCCTGAAACCTTTGCTCTCACACTCTTTGATCAAATCTGTTTGTTTTGTCTTCTAGTGACTAAAATGAGTGTCGATGACCTCCATCAGCTGAACAACCAGCTGCTGATGCAGGTTCAAAGTAAGTGTTGTTGTTTTTTACTGGCATTCTGTGATAAGTTGTGCACAACCTTTGACCTAAAGTTCCACCATTTGAATCATCAATATTCTAAACGCGACATTCTCACTCCGTTGTGCTCATCTGTAATACATCCCCATGTTACATTCTTGGTGCCCTCAGGAAAAAGCTGTGTGAGTAGAAATAGATGTTGTTACTCAGAGCATTCGCAGACTCAATAAGCCTGGGGCTACTATAGACTGCAAGGCTTCTACTCAACACATCAGCTCCTGCCATGTGACCAGCAGTGTTGAATTGGTCACTGTTTAGTGCTCGCTCATGTCCGTTCACTCCATTCTTCGTCACTTACCTATTGTTTGCTTGTGTTTTTGTGTGGCGGTATCTTAAGCAGATGCGTTTTCTGTCCTGTTGTCTGTGCTCTTTGCCCCCTCAGTAATCACTGTTATTGGTTTTCTTTATCTGTGTGTGAATGAAGCCACTGATTCTCTCTCTCTCTCTCAACAGAGGTGTTCGAGGAGCTCACTGAGGCCGTGCAGGAGAAAGACTCGTTGGCGTCGGAGCTGCACGTGCGTCACATCGCCATCGAGCAGCTCTTTAAGAACTGCGCCAAGCTGCCCTGGCTGCACATCAGCAGGGCCGGGGTCAAGGACAGCAGCAGCACCACCGGCCCCGTGGAGTGAGGCGCGAGCTGGCGGCTTCCGTCTCCTCTGGTGGGAGGACACTGATAAACACTTCAAAGTCCGGGCTGAAGAAAAGCCTTTGTGTACATTGAGTGACTTCTACGACACCGCGGTGACGTCAGGTCGTCGGACCTGTTTTAGAGCAGCATTAAGGGCTGGGCTGACTCGGCCTCCGCTATCGTCGCTGCAGTGATGTTGCAAGGATTAATGGTGGCCGGGTCTGGCATGTGACCTGAATTCAACCCATCTCATGTAGCCACGATGCATGTTAATACCAGGTGGAACGGGGAGTCAGGGTTTCCTGGCCCCGGTACACGGTGAGGACATTTTACAAGATGTTCCTTAAAAAAACAATCAGTTTATCTGCATAATTTAACAGAAATGATTGCTGTTGGTTTTATTTTCTTTTGTTTAGTTTGCTGTCAAACATTTCAGTTTTTCATTGTCTGGACGTGGATATTCAAATACTGCTTAATACTCGATATTATACTCGACTGTCATATTCAAACCAACAGGCACTGCTAGGAGTGTTTGGTTACTGTTCCACTGTCAAGTATGAACGAGGTTTGAGCTTTTTCTTGCAGCTCTGACAACGGCTTGAAGCAGGAGTTTTTAACTTGCCTTCAACCTGCCCGATCTTGACTTGATAGTTTATGAGAACGGCGGCGATCAGAAAGATTGAACAGTAAAAGACACTCTAACACATTGAAGACGGATTACGTCTAATCCGGAGAAGAGCACAGGTAAGTGCAAGACAACACCCAAAAGTCCTCTAGAGCACCTCCGCAACAAAGATCCATCACAAGTGTGAAAGTCAGCAGGGCTGTACGAGCTGTGAGGGGGATGATGACTACTTTAGGAGTGCCCATGAAATAACAAGCAGCAGTTACAGTGATAAAGTGATAGCTATTTAGTTTTTAATTCAGCCTTTGGTTTTATAGTAACTATCATTGCTGGTGAGATTTACTTGATATTTAGCACAGAGCTGTCTCGCTATCAAGCACAAGTCCTGTGTATGGCTACACACTGAATGAGGAAGAAGAACGGTTCAGATACTGAAAGAGAAATCCAGCTGCCAAACCAAAGTCTGTATTCGTTCCATTTCAAATGTGAACTGAAACCATGTGACTTCTATTAGCAGAGGAAGATGCAATACCAAACTGATTCAAATATATGTGGCTTGGTGATTTACATCACTGTGTAATTATGAACCATAGATATTTTTTGTTTCTCTAAAGGTGTTGATGTGGAAATGATTTGTTCTCATGTTACACATGGCGTATATGTTTTATAATGAGTTGTATTTATCTTCCGTGTGCAGTGTTAGCTGTTTCCCTCTCTGTGTGTTGACGTGTGAGAGCCCAGTCGATGTCACAGCAATACATGGAGGTCCCTGATTTTAGAAGGAAAGGAGACAAAGCAGGCGATGGTATTACCAGTCGGTGTGTTATAGCCTGCAGCTTTGGTTAACTTATCATTCAGGAACCCTATGCTAGAAAGACACAAATGAAACAGAAGCCTTATCAAATAGCAAATATGTAAAAGAATATTGGTTATCTGAGACGAGGTCTCGGAGCCGCTGGAGTGTAATAAGCTGGGGAAAGACTAGGTTATATTGTGATTGATGTTTAAAATAACTGGCCATCTCTTTTGCTCTCTCTTTGTAAGAGATTTCATGTATTCGACCCCTTTTCAGGGATCAAAGTTTGAGCTCCATTTTAATCTTTTATCTTGCTTTCCTTTGTATAACTGTATTCAGTGAGCTTGAGTCTATTCAGTATTCAGTTGTATGTTGCTGTTTTTTTATTTTATCTTTAAAATATGAATGCATTGTCTGTTTGTATACTGCGGACACATGCCCGGGCCTGTGCCTCCGCTCAGCAGAACATCAAGATGGATCCGCTTGTGTCATCATCTTTTCCTGGAGATGTGAGCGTACCGGCTGCTCCTTCCTTTAGATTGGACTCTGCATTCGTTTGTTTTCTAATGTAAGGCTGCATTTGTGTTGTGTGAGGATTATATTTATTGTGTGAGTGTGTGTGTTCATGGACCTTACACATGCTGTGTGATTTGTGCTTTAGTGACAGTTTGTTTTTTTTGTAAAATATTTCAATAAAACTATTTTTACTACACAATGGGACATGCTTGAATTTTGACTGATTGTGGCCACTTCTGCTGGGATAAGAAAGATGGTGTGATTTGATATTCACGGTATTAAAAATGCATGTCACAGACTCTAAATGTCTTTCTCTCAAAAAACAATCTAACAGCAGCTCCTCAGAAGCAACAGGTTTGGTTTTTACTGGCTTTGTAAACTGTAGTGAAATGTTGGCCTCGTGCACAGTCCAGCATTACATTAACACACATTCTTTGCACTTTGGACATTTGCACATTTCCCGGTAAATATTTGTGCACATTCCTGCACAGAGCTGTACAGATCTTCCACTTAAAAGAAAGACATTTTAATATATTTTTTCATATTTTCTATTGTAAATTGTTCTATATTATGCTGCGTCTCTTGACTTTTGCTCTGCGGTTGTTGTTGTGCACCAAATCACCAAGACAAATGACTTGTATGTTCAAACCTACTCGGCAATAAATGCTGTTTCTGATTCTGATGAACACTGATTCCATTGGCAACAGAGACAACGCAAAACATGAGTGCAGACGCTGAATAAGTGCTGACTCCAGCATATTTTCACCTGATTATGACCCAGTTGTGGACTTCTTGGATTTTGAAACAGACTGCTGTAGACGGTTCAGTGTGCATTGTGTGGAGGTTTGGCGCCCTCTTGTGGACAAAGGCTGTTTATAAATGAGCCTGCTTATTGTAATGAGTGTTATTTCCGGGAAACACGCACTCAGTGGTGTGTGGTTAATCTTCTCTAGGATCAAATAGCCTGAAGCATATGACTTTGAGAAACATCAATGTTGACAACATGGCATCAAAACCAGGGACATTTCATGGAATGGTGAAACCAAGACATTGTAATGTTCTCTAAGTTGTCATTCCAGTCAGCTATATGACAGAGGATACTGTAAATAAAAAAAGAATTTATGATAGAGTACGGAGGATGAGTTTAGGAATCTTACAACCTGGGAACCTATTTTAGGTTATTTGAGGCCAACTCGGAGGTTAGCGTCGCCCTGGTTCCCATGACAAAAAGCCAATGGGATTTTTCCATTGGCTTTTGAATTATTGCAAAAAATATACAAATGTTTTTGATACTTACACGTTTTGTCCAGCAAGACAATCTCCACCCCTTTTACCATTTTAGAAGCGTAAATGCAATCACAAGAAGCAAAAAGCTAATGGTAGGCTCTGAATGAACTACACCACTAACTGGGGTATATACTGATGTATTTTTATTTTATTATTTTATTATAAACAAAAAGTGAAAATCGTGAAACAGACTCTATTTCAGGCATCTCACCAAAAACCCATTCAAAAAAATGATTGACTTAGAGATGAGGGAAGTGGAAGTGCTCTGTGCAGGCACCTCACCTCACCAATAGTGATGCTTGGTGGATGGGTACCAATGATGTTCTGGGTGGTGTAATGCTACATTTCTACTTAGTATATATTTCTACTTAGTATATATTTCTACTTAGTATATTGTGTAAATGCTTAAGTGCTTGTACTTGTGCTCTGAACTCGGTTGAACTTCACTGTGTTAGCGTACATGCCCAGATTTATCTTTCTTATTGTTGCAAAAGAAGAATTCATCCTTGCCTGCACGCAAAGACAACTGTATGTTGTATGAGAGTGTTCCAGCGCCAAGGCCGTCTGGCCGCTTGATTTGGTTGCTGACCGTTTGGTTTTCATTGTTGGTTCTAGCAGTCTGAGACCAGAATGTCTGTAACATCGGCCCCCACCTTTGCTCCTTCTGTATAAAGAAAGCGTGTTTACTTTACACTTGCTTCTTCCTCATTGAGACTGTACGCATTCTGTTGTGATGATTGAACCTTCTGTGCAGAGAATACATCAACCCTAACCCTAACCCTAATCAAACTCAAAAGACAACATCTGGTTTTGGGTATTCTTTATTTCAGCATTAAAAGACTCACGCAAAGCGGGAATAGGATTTTTCCACCACAGTGGTTTTAAGCATCCTGCCTGGGCCGTGCACATCCCGTGCCATTTTGTAGTGTTTCCAGTCAGGATGCTTTCAATTGCTCCTCTGTAAAAGTTAACAAAAAATTGGCACAGGAATTTTGCTTTCTCAAGTTTCCTGAAGAAATACCAATGTTTCTGAGCTTTTTTTCTACCAGGGTGGAGTTGTGTGATGAACATGTCAGGTTGTTTCTGATCTCTGATTCCCAGGAACTTAAAACTGATCACTTGCTGCACCTCGGCTCCATTTATGTAGACATGGGTGTGTGTCTTCACCTCCTTTTTTCTAAAAGCATCAATCAGCTCTTTAGTTTTGCTAATGTTGAGCAGCAGGTTGTTCCCTGAGTACTACTTTGCAAGTTTGTTGATTTCCTCCTGATAAGAAGTCTCACCATTGTTTGTAATCCGCCCGATGGAGGAGGTGTCGTCCACAAACTTTACAACAGAGTCCTCTCCATGTCGGGGATTGCAGTCGTGGGTCTACAAAGTGAACAGGGGGGGCTGAGCACAAAGCCCTGTGGGGCTCCAATGATCAACACTAGAACTGATGAGGTGTGACCGCCAATCCGAACTAACTGGGATCTGTTTGTGAGGAAGTTCTAATTTGCAGTTTCATGGAGAAGATGAAAACCGCAAACTAGACTACTGTGATATAGGTGTTGTTTTTTTAAGTGAACACAGCAGACTTTTTGGGTACAGGAACGATGGTGGCTGTCTTGAAACAGGTGGGATCACTGTGACCGTGATAGGTTAAAGATGTCAGCGATGACATTAGTTAGCTGGTTGGGACATGTTCTTAGTGCACGACCGGGACGTTATCAGGCCCAGCAGCTTTACTCGTGTTCACTCTCAACGGGGTTGTTGTGGATATTGACAGTGGCTGGTCCTCTGGAAGTGGGGCAGACTTAACAACTGGCTCTTTATTGAGGTATATATCGAGGTGAGCATAAAAGATGCTGTTGGAGTTAGGATCTCTCTTTTCGGTCTCTCCTGATGTCTCCACTTTGCCTCCTTAATGCCAGCTTTCAGTCTTGCTCTGGCGATGCTGTATGCTTCCTTGTCACCTGACCGTAAGGCAGCTTTTTTCTCTTTGGATAGGGCTCTCAGCTCTCCATTCATCCAGGCTGATTTGCTGATGTATGATGTTACTGTTGACCTCATTCAATTCTTGTAGTGCCTTTTTTTTTGTCTCAGGAGGAATGTAAACAGCTGCAACAAAAACCCTGGTGAATTCTCTGGGCAGTTAATAAGTGCTGCAACAAATCATTATTAGCTACAGTTTGTGTTGCATGATTTACAAACTTGACAACGTAAACATTCTAAATGGATATTTTATTCCTGTTCACTGACTTAATTTCTTTACTTTATTTATCTTATTTGTTGTCTTGACTCTTGACTGTGGTGATTTTTCTCTTTAATTATTTCAAACGATAATAAACATAAAACAGTATTTCCTGTTGCAATGTTTGTTTATGCAGTTGCTGACAGGAAGTAAACCTGGAACAAACAGAATGGCAATGAGAAGGACTATAGGTTGCTACGACTACAGGTGAATGATGCTGTGTAGATGAACAATTTTCAGTCCAATATTGGTATTCATATTCCACTTATTCAACGTGATACATGTCTTGCTTGCTTCAATTTCCCGGTTCGTTAACCGGTCTCCTATAAAGACTCACGGTTGACTGATGACGTTACTTTGGCAAATAATTAGGTTAACAACAAAATAACACATTGTAACTACTTTTCCGATGAGTGCCTTTTGTTAAAATTGTATGATAAAAATGACATCACTGGATGCTGCCATTGGATTGCAACAAACAAAAACACATGCCAGACGCTGTGAGTCATAACAGTGGTGAGTGTGTGTCACTCCATAACGAGCATGTGCTCGACCAATAGATGCGCCATGTCGGTTTGTTTAAGACCAATGAGAATGATCGGGAGGCGGGATTTGTGTAGAAAAGGGCGGAGTTGATAACCGAACCTCTGGAGTTCTTCTGCTGGCCAACTTCTCCTCCCCATTCATCTTTTTTTTTTTTTTTTTACCCACGCGCTGGAGGAGAGCTGTCGGAAAGGTAAGTCAGGAAGCAAGTAGCCTCGTGTCTCACCAGATTAGATAAGTGTCTCTTTATGTGATTGGTATGTAACTGTATCACAATTTATTATGACAATTTCTAACTTTTGCCACGATATTTAAAGTGATGCTGTGTTTGTTAGCAACATGAGGCGGTTAACTTAGCTAGTGTATCAACGTACGATATGAAGCTCATGCTAGTGCCTTATATTTTCTTACTCACTGTATTCACCATGCGCTCGGTTTTAAACCCAGTTTAGTTAACGCCGTGTTCGTACTGTTCGCCTAACTAGCTAGCACGCGGAGTACAGTACAGAGTAGTGTGGTGGCGCGTGGATAACCGGAACTAGTGCGTGACAGCCCGCCTTTCTGGGGCGTCCATAATGGCGAGACCGTTAACGTTCACTGGGGTAAATGGAGCAGATCAAAAACAAAGCGAAATTGTCTTTACATTTAGTTTATTTTGCGTTATCCATTCTTCATTTTAAAGAAAAACAATCTCCAAAACAGCAGCCGTTACCTCGCGCACATGGGCACTTGATAGTTACCGACATGACAAAAGCATCTTTGGTTGTTTCTTATACACTTAGCTTTTTGAATGGTTTGGGTGTAACGTTAGCGGATAGGCAAACCACTTCAAAAATCTTAAGTTATTAAAAGTGTGAAACAGCAGAGCTACCATCATCACAGAAGGTTAGTCCAAAACGAGAGAAGGAAAATGTTCCATCTGGAAGTTAAATAACTTTTAAGATTCTGACCTGTAGAGGCAATTTGTGTAGTTTTACACTCTATCAACATTTTCCCATAGACATGCTCTTCATTTTTGATGTCACTCAGGTCACTGCTGCCCATCTGACTGATGTTGATTTCCTTACAGAGGCTGTAGGAGCGTAATGAAACATGAGGCGAGAAATCGCAGCTGTGGTGTTCTTCCTGAAGAGGCTTGTGAAAAAGGGGGGGAAGTTGGAGTCGCACAAGATCGATCTGTTTGTAGAGAGGCTGGCTGTTGCACTGCAGGAGAAGTTCAAGGGACACTGGTACCCTGAAAACCCCAGCAAAGGACAGGCGTACAGGTGCTGCTAACCACTATTCACAACACAGCTTTCTTTAATGAATGTCTTCCCATTGGTGTGTACAGACTACATGTGGCTCTTTTTTACAAACTGAAACCGGTGTTGTGTGCTCTGCAGGTGCATCCGAATGAACAGGCTCCACAGGCAGGATCCAGAGCTCCTTCGGGCCTGCCGAGAGAGCGGGGTTCAGTTCTGTGACCTGAGACTGTCCTGTGAATTCACTTTGTGGGTGGACCCTGGTGAGGTCAGCTGCAGGTGAGACTTGGAGTGAATTTGCCGCGAAGAGCTGAGACGAAAGAATACGTTTGTAGTTCAACTAAAACAACTGGTTTTAGCATTCATACCTTTTTTAGTGGTGTAAATATTTAAAACAGTGTTGTAGTAGAAAAAGCAACCTGTATATTGTTGTTAGAATAATTCCGTTTTTTTGTTTTACTGCTGCAGCCATTAATGCACATTTAGCTTAGAACATGAACAAAATAACACCGCACTAATTGCGGCTGTAATATGTGGCAAAAAAAAAAAATCCTTTTATTTAATTTTTCTCCCAACCCAACTTTTCAAGAATTGCCAAGTTTTAAACAGAGTCCCTTCTAAGTCTGTTTATCCTCCTATAACTATTGATGTTTTCCCTCCCTGTATCACTGTTAATAATCAGGTACGGAGAGGACAATCCCTGCTTCTCAGTTGCCAGCTTCTCTAGCGATGATGAGGTTGACACAGATGTTGCAAAGGTGACCAGTGCTTTGGAGAGAGTGACGTCAGACTACCACTCAGGTTCTTCCTCGGATGAGGAAAGCACGCACGCTTCCCCTCTCACTGTCTTCAACGGCCGCCGTGCTTACCAGGTATTGCGTAATACATTTTAGAATTATTCCCATGAATAAATATCCCATGCAGGTCTGGAAAATGATGGCAAGTTTCTCCATAATAACCAGGATTTGGTGAACCGCAAAGTTGGTTGCAATATTGTTTTTTTGAGCAGTTGGATGACATCTTTTATTTATTTGTTTTCCTTTTTCTTTTTTTTTTAAGGCGGTGAATCCCGCTGCTCCTATGTGGCATCCTAACAAGATGGTACCCGGGAACGCTCACATCCCTCCACGGCCGCACTACAGCTTCATGCCTCGCGGCAGAGCCCCCCCCCACGTTCAGGCCTAGCCTGTGGTTTCCTCCTGGCTATAGAGAAAGGCCTGCTCGGTTCTGGGACACAACCCAAAATAGTTACAGATAGGAACCGTGGTGCTTGTTGTTCCCACTAGACATTAAAGCTGAAGAGAACTTTAAAATGGCTGAACAATGTTCTTTTTTAAAAACATGAATTTTTATAGATTACATAATAGTTTTTTGACAAAAAAGTCCTTTTGCACTTTAGACCATTTGTTATACTTTAAATGAATCACTTGTATTTAATTAGATATTGGAATACTCATGTTGATGTACTGTATTTTTACATTGGGAGATGTTCATGTATGTCACATACTTTGTCCTTTTGTGGTCAAATGTTTTATTTATTCATAATAGCAGTGCAGAATTGTCAAATGTATAGACTTAAATTAAGGGAGTTTTATTAAACACATTTTCTAAGCATCATGGTGTATTATGTTGTGTATATTGTATTATTTTGGTGTTTACAAAAGGATCCTCCAAGTGTTGTGGTTAAAGTGTAAAACTGCTGTTTTTTTTTTTTTTACTGTTGGTCTTTTAGCATGTGCCTTTATTTGCTAGCTGACAGTGTAGAGGAGAGTAACATGTAAATAAGGTCCCTGGCTGGAATCAAACTGGGGACATTACGGTTATGTGTTCTGCTCAGCAGGACGCTTGCATACATTAAGTGGTAATGTTAAGCTCAAAGGGTCGGTTCACCCAAATCAGTGTTCAAACATAATCTTAACATGCTTTGAGCAGCAACACAGATTAAATTCCATTCTCATCTGCTGCACTGTGTGGTGGCAGAGATCTTGTTGAATAAAACCAAAACTATATTTGTGGTTAGATATCACAAGGGGTAAGTGAGTATTTCTGTGATTACTTTCAATCCTTAAATGTACTCAACACACTATAATACTCGCAGCTCCTTTGCTGGGCAGTAAATGATAACTATGAATCATTTAAATGTCATTAATCTGCCACAAGCGGGACTGAATAATGTGAGAGCTGGATATGTATGTTCAACACTTTTGGACATGTAGCTCAACATATAGGTTTGTTATTGATTTGTGATTTAATTAAAAGTACATGCATATAAATGTGAATACAAATGGATTAAACACATGTTTTACAACACAAAAATTCAAAATTTAACCTTTTTGAAATATAGCACCATCTCTTCTCATGCTCTTAGAAATGGAACATAAAATAAGCCATGGTTAGAGGCTTCAGTATTTGCCACTATAATAACGACTCTCAAGAGGATCAGGTCGTGGCCATTTGTGAAAGAAATGGAGTAAGAACAGCTTGAGAAACCTCTTTGAGGGCTGGTGGTGAGGAAAGACATCCAGAAAGTTATAGAAACGCAGGCAAACACGGGCTCCTCTCCACCATTAACAGAAAGTGGGACAGCTCCTTGTTCTTTCCGGCAGGGGGCAACACTGGATCTACTTTGGGACCACTGTGTGTCACGTGACAGCCTGCGGCGCGCTCGCTCCGCTGTGCACCTGCAGAGAGGAGGAGGAGGAGAAGGAGGAGTGGAGTTTGGATGCTTCGGTCGAGCCCGGACTGCCGCTTTTTCACTCGAACTCAGCACAAGTTCTCCGAGCAAGTTTCGCTGAAGAAGTCGTGGAATGTCTGGAAGAGGAATGGAGCTTTGGACTGGCCGGTTCTGCTGCGTACTGTTGAGCCTCTTTGCAGGTAAGTTTTATGACACCCGACTGACGGTGAGCTACTTTGATTATAAGGTTTTTTTTCCACCAAAACGACAGCGAGTACAATCTCCGGCCAGCCATGTAGCGTTGCTCTCACGTTATCCGCGTTCACACGGACACTCGCACGGTTTAATAAGTTGAACATGCTGAAAAACGTTCGGGTTTGTAGTGTTAGTTAATTCATGTTACCTCCAGTTGCTCTTGGTTAACATTTATTAACCGGCGCAGTGGTTAAACTAACCGCGTCTGAAAACACTTAAAGGAATTTGCTCCGAGTAACTCCGACCCCAGGTCAGTTTAATTCGCTAGCACACCAGAGCAGGCGTCCGGCTACAACCAATATAAAATGTAAACAGTTTAACTAACGTACATCTACTTTAGGTAATTACCAGGTAAACCATCCTAGGTGGGTCACTAGTTATACTGAACCAATAGTTATTTAAATATACCGCGGTGTGTTTGAAGTTCCCACAGAATATTGATGGTGGATGCTTTTTTATGGATGTTTCCGTGTGCTGTCTTTTGGTTTTATCGTCTGGTGGTTAACACGATGGCTTGATCCGCTCTTAAAAACCTGTGGCTACAGGACTTCAAAGTGCTGCGGCCTTTTCGTCCGCCATCTGCCACCAGTGCTGACCCCCCCCCCCCCAATCCCAGGCTATCACATGTAACTTAACCACATGTTTACTCCTGATAGACAGCTTTGTTTATGTTGGTGTCCTCTCCTTATTTAAACCTTTCAATGACAAGACCCGCCATTGTTGAGAGTTTAGTCCTAGTGACCCTCACCTAAGAGGCTCTGTGGTTGTTTGTTGACAGTGTAGGTGGGTAGATACCAGTGGGGGCTGTGACACCTGTTATAGAGCCATGTGATGTATATTTTGGGAAGCATCAGTCAGTCATAATGCAGTTGACGGATCATAATTTCTTATGTGGATCAGGACAAGACAGGTCAAATATTCAAGTATTTATCTACGTTTTTGAAACCTGGTGGTTTGCTCTGTTAGTGTGTCATTGGGGCGTTAAATGTAGAAACATTACTAGCATGGGTTATTTACTCATCAAAACTATAGTTATTCATTGTAAAGTCAGATGAGTTTATATTTACTATGTTTGCTCTGTTAATTGTATCATGACTTCATTTTATGGGTGGGGCTTCCCCTGGAATTTACACTGAAACTGGCAGATCGCTCCTCCCACTCCAAACAACAGTGTGAAACTTTTGCTACAGGATTGTGTGGTGGCTTCCATCAGTGACATGCCACTGCAGTTATTAAAAATATGTTTGGGATTGTGATGGAGAGCCACGGTCAGGGCAGTGACATTCCAGTCTGCTGATTAGTGAGAAACTCTCCATGTAAAAGCTGGGGCATTAGTGTATAGTGTGTTGTTTAGCCTTCTTTTGTCTCGTGATTCACATTGCTTTGTACACTGGTTTGGGCTCATTACCATCTTAATGGCATTATGGCCTCGTCATTTGGGCGCTGTTCCACTTCAGCAGACAAGAACAGTATCCGCTAGACTCGTAGCATTCTTTTAGCATGGGCTTCGTAATACACAATAATATGCTAACCTCTCTTAAATGGCACAATAACAAATAGCCTTCCTGCTCCATTTTCCTTGCTGTGTTTGTCCTCGAGGCACCGCATGGACTATGCAATGTTGACAAAATAAGTTTTAAAAGGGAGATCCTGAAATCCTTGTAAGTTGTGGTCAATCTGTAAAAGCGCAGACAGTACTCATAAAGCCTTCACATTACAAGTCAAGTTAACTAAACAATAGGATGCAAGGAAAGGAGAAGGCTTTCTGTGAATGATTGTACACAGTTTAGTTGTGAAGTGCTTCTTTCGTGGGGCCAACTTTTTACATTCTTTGTGGTGGTGATTTTTATTTTTTTTTTCATATGATAATGTTATCAGAGACCAACTGCTGTGGTGATGGCTTTTACTCTGAAAAATCACATCAGCATGAAAAAACCCTGCTCCATGCACATGACAGTAGCTCTGCTTATGGCATTTTCAACATATTTCCAAAGTTGTTCCCCTTTATTGAAGGACACCTCTTGATTTAGTCTGTATATGTTTGAGTCCTTGCGTAGGACCAGAACAGTCATTTCCCCTGCTTCACTGATGCAGGACTTACCCTGTGGCCCCCCTCCACTACCTGGCTGTCTGAGTCAAGAGGGAAGCCACTGACCAGGTTAAACAGAAACCGAGTGAGCCTGCGAGCAGGCGCAGAGCGCAGTTACCTGATAAGCCCTCTACCAAAGGCCCTGGCCAGGAACTGGTTGCTTGGTTACCTATTTGAAAACAGACACGCAGATCCAGGGAGTGTGTGTGTGTGTGTGTGTGTGTGCGCGTGTGTCTGTCTGTGTGTGTGTGCGCTCCAGTTGCTTTCCAAAACTCCCCTCGCTTGCATGTATATGTATTAGGTCCTCTTTAACAGCAGAAATAAAATCCCTGTTATTTTTCCACAAACCATTGACGATGTTTTAAATATCTTGACACAACAGCGATAATCCTTTTATGGACAACAACTATTACAGCTGTGTGTGTATTTCTAAGGTGTTTTGGGCTCGTGAAGAAATACTTCCAACCAGAAAGATGGGTGGCGGCGTGTCCACCACAGCCTCAGCCATTATCATTGGCCCCACGCACACAGTAATGACTTGAGGTCACATTCACTTGTCATGACCCAGCGGTCCGCTGCTCACCTCCTGTCGGCTGAAACGTGTTGCAGCTTCGCCTCCGAGCAAGAAAGTCGCCCTCTCTGGCCGAAAGCCCCCTGTCCTTGGAAAAAGGAAGCAGGAACATGTAGAATCGGATTACACTCCGGGGACACTGCTTTGTCCTCCATGATCTGATGATGGGGACGGCCGCGCATGAATATTCACAGCCCCGGACGTTAATATTTTAGCATGCCAGTGCTGCACTAGCCCTGTGCCAACTCCTATTCACCTATACGACAGTGTGAAACGCTGATCCCACCTCTACCTCGCCACATTACCCAACCTCTTCTTCTACACTCCTCCATTCCTAATCTGGTTTTCTGAAGGAACAAATTGCTGCCTGCTAGAGAATGAGCTAAAATGATTAATAGTGGTGCTAGTCCTGTTAATGGCTGTGCAGCCACTCTGTATTCAGAGCTCATTCTCTTTTTCACAGTTAGAGACTAAAACCGCCTTCATGGCAGCTGCCAGCGCATTCTTGTGGGAAGATATATTGGCAAGATTACACGTGAACCCCGTGGTCAAAAAGTCAATGTTACATCGACAGATATTTCATGTTTGTATGTCTTGTAACTTCTCTAACACTCTGGCCACAGTATTGGCTTACTGACAACACCCAGGTCACCAGAGGCATGCAAGTAATGTGCTCCATTTTCCAATCAGCGTAGCTCTGGAGAAGTTTTACCTCAATGACACAAGAGTGGCTGATCGATTCTCAAGGGTTGCGCTTTAGCTCATCTGTTGGACTAGGGGACCTCGATATATTGGCCAGCTTGATCAATTTGAGTTTCTTTCTTTTTTTTCTTTTTTTTTTGTCCAATCATCTGTCCAAAACTCAAAGGTCCTCAATTTACGATAACTTGAAAGCCGAGGAAAGCAACACATTCGCTCATTTGAGAAGATGAAACCAGCAGTTTAGATTGTTTTTTTGATAACTGATTTAGCAACAGGCAGCGTTTTAGTTTACAACATTCAGATAATGAGCGAACATCAACAGAATGTGAGGAGGTTACAGCGATGACGTCAAAGACTATGTATCGTGTTACAGTGATATCTATTGAAATGAGCATGCTAACCAGCTAGCCCCGACTCGTCCTGTCTTGTAACACCACTTGTACCTTGAGAGGTGGTAGTGAGACACTGTAGCATCCAGTCTGTCCCAGAGGTGAGGCCACAGGGTCCGCGTACGTTTTGACGGATGGTTTATTGGATTCAATCTAAAATGGCAGAAACAATGAAACGGTCTTGTGTTAGTGTCGCAGTAAACACACGTGAAAAAAAGTTAGCTAGAAACGTTAAAAGGTCAGACGTCATTCTCAACCAACTCCTGTTGTCAGCGTTGGCATAATTAATCGGCAGTCGCCGGTACAATTTTGAATAATAAATGTGTTTGTAATTCTCATAGCACACGTTGGAGAGAGACTGTGCTGAGCGAGAGACATTTCCTCTGCTATCCATGTAACCTATCGGTTAAAACAAGGTCACTGCAGTGCTGATCCCCCCCCCCCCTCAAATCGGTCATCATCGCTGTGTCACGCCGTTGGGACGATAAACCCGCCCAAAGCACATTCATCACGTAGCAACTTGATGCCCTGCTCTGCAGCGCCCACAACGCCCGCTGCTCCTAATGAGGAATAATGGGCCCTGTGACCAATAAGCTGTTCCCCGCTATGATAATAAGGGTTTTTCATGTACCTCATATCTCAACTGAACATCGGCAGAATACGTTTTTCCTGGAGATAAACCGCAGAGAAGATGCTGCACACCAGGCAGTGAGGGAGGTTTAAATGCTGTATGATTATTTGGAAAAAGTTCCGCAGCAATTCATTCAACTTTCAAAATGAAGCAGGGTGCTGTACTTTACACAAGACTTAGAACTGTGATAAGATAAATGTTTGGCGTCCATTCTTTCATGGTAATGGAAGTGTTTTCAAGTGGTGGATGTCTCTGGATTTAACACTACTATTTATTTAGCTTCTTAAACGGAGGGAATGTCTTATTTACCCTGATGCATGGCATTAGAACACATTCCTGAGCCAGCATCCAGATCTACGAAGCATTGCTCTACTTCTGGTTCTTCGCCTTGTGACTGTGTATTCTGGTGCTTTTTGCATAATGTGCTCACGGCGTCTGAGCGAGGAAACGCGGTGTGGCAGGCAGATCCCCGGGGTGCTGCATCTGCAGGTGCTGGTGCGCGGTCCGCTCCTGCTTACCTGCTAGGGAGGTGTCAGCTCAGCTCTACACATGCTCGAACCTCCGTTATATTATCCTTTGGGGCAATGTTGACGGACTGGGCTTAGCTGTCGGGCCACACAGGAGGAAAGGAAACATCACTATCGTGTCAAACAGACCTGACGATTTATTCTGACGGCAAATCGTTTGTTGCCACTTCTGACTTCCAATGGACGCGTCGTTTGGGAGATAAGCGTTTTATATTGTGTTGTGCATGTCACTCTATTATCAGCTAATGCTTAGGCATTGTCTTACACAGAACTGGGTTGTGGGAAGATGATTATATTTTGTCCCCCAACAGTAAGCCCCCTCTCTCGCCGCTAAAGAACATTAGAGTTAATTGTGTCTAATCTCTGAAAAATATTATGGCTCAGAGAATAAGGGACATAAGCAGAAGGTGGGGTGAATTTTGGGAGGAGGTGGAGGAGGTGGAGGAGGTGGAGGAGGAGGAGGAGGAGGAGGAGGAGTGGGGGTGAAGCAGCTGTTGAAGGAGCCATTTTTAGCACCTCTATCTCATTGTAAAACATTACACATTGTCGACTGCGGGTGTGGTGAAAAAGGCAAATAATAATTGTCTGGAGGGAGCCTCTTTCTTGACTAAGTCCCACTCGATTTTGTTCCCCGTGGTGGTGATATTCAAATCAGTCTTTTTCTGTCTTAGTCTGATGTTTAATCATCATGTCAAATTATATAATTATGCTAATAACTCCTGTCCATAGAAAATAAGGGATTTGTTATGAAAAAGGCCCGTTGTCGTACACAAAATCCTAGACTGAACAGTCTTACAGGAGTGTGATTGCTTGTATTATAGATTTTAGAATTAGGCTGCATTAAAGAGGCTGTGTAGTGGAATGTTACCACTCCGGCTGAATCTCGTTAGGAGCGTTAAAGAGTATTGATACAAAGCGACACAGAATTCGTCCCAGAAAATCCCATTTCTTGAAACATTTGTTGCCTCACAATCAAGCCGATACTGAACTGAAGCCAAACGCTACAATTCAAATCCTTAGAATTTGGAATCAGTAAGGAGGTCAAATATAACATCTATGCATTCTTTACATGGGATCAAGCAAACCTCCCCATTTCTCCCATGTGAGAACATCTTGCCGTTGGATATAAGATGCTGTGGAGATGTTTGCAGGTGTACGAAGATGTGAAGAAAGGAAAGCCGCTGTATGGGCGAGCTAAAGCATTCTATTGCAAAATGTCACTAATCTTCTTTTGAAATGCGAATGCAAGGAAACACTTTTCACTTTTCACGTTTCATGAAAGAGCATTGCATGGGATTAGATGAGATGAAAGCGCTCCCCATGGGGAATGGGGTCATTGCAGGAAAGAGAATAGAAGAATTTACACCACCGATCTCGGAGTGACTTGAAAATGTAAAACTTCATACATTGATACGTTCAGATTGACTTTCATTTACTTACTACGGTTTTACAAACAGGTTTCCAGGACCCTAGCGGCTGTGCGCCATCGTCTCTTTCTGCCATTAACATTCATTAAACACCCGAGCCATCTTTGGATCTATACGTATGACGACCGGGGCATCTGCTACAGTTGGCTATAGAAAAGGCTCAGCGCCTGAACCTCAGCAAGCCACACCAGACATTTAATTACTGTAGTGCATCTCGCCGCCATGCTAGCAAATCGGCAGCTGGCCCGGTCGCCCTCCAGAGAGATGAGATTGAACTGAAAATAGGTCTGTGACTGGCTGGCTTTGTGATGGTCAGAACGCACATTACTGCACAACCTTAATCACAAGTGCTGCTGTTTTTAATAAGCGGGCGCACAGGGCCAACGCAGCTGCCTTTGTTGCTGGTAAGTTCCAGAGGAACCAGTTGTTAAGTGTCTTTATGGAGGCCATGTATAATTCATGGGCACACACAGAGCTGCGTGGCTGGCTGGCTGTCTTTCTTTGAGTGGCTGATAATTGGAAGGAGTAGAATAAACCTCCACCCCATCTCCAGGCACACTGGCACCCACAGCACCCAACTCTTTTCACTCCTAGGTAAACAACAGCTCTACAATTAGTCCCTCTAGGACATCTATCTGATGGGAGTAAAGGGAGGATCGAGCATCTAGAGCCGCAACACAACTCCAGCTAGACCTGTGGATATATAGAAAGAGTTTGTGACTTCCTACAGACTCGCACCACAATTTATCAACTATCTCTTACCTGCAACTCATATTAATCGGCAACTAATGTGTTGGGTAGTGCTGTAACATCCCAAGAGCTTAAAAGACCCTGTCAAAAAGATATTTGAATTTAGCTTGGACATGAAAAGTCCCCGATAATCCCTCTGCTGTCGGAAAAAAGTGTGGGGGAAAAATTAGCTGGATAGCCTTGACCTGGATTTAAGTGAACAGATATTCATGTAAGACCCAGTGGGACGTGTCTCTCAAGTTGGACGAGAAGCCTTGAACTGCTGTCACTTCTAAACATCACCACAGCACACTTTCTGTCAGCCCAGTGTACTCCGTGTTCTCTGTCAGGATTCAGTAGTTTCAACAGGGAATCGGTCGTTTTTATTGTCATGCACAAGCCGCGCCACTCAAGGTGAACGGTCGTCATTATGCTGGGCCTCAGGCACTTTCCCCGAGATTATGTGCTCGTCAGCCTGATCCCGGCTGCCCTATAAGCAGTATTTGTCTGCCCGTCCAGACTACTCAGGGGTTAGACCTTTTTAGATGTCATTAAAGCCATCAGGGAGTTGGCTTGTATGGCAGGTTTCAGGCAAAAGCACTTTACTGCGTCCACTAAACACTCAACAGCCAGACAACCTTGCTGAGTCTTTTTAAGGTGTCAGGCTATTTAAAAGATTAAACAAGATGTTGTTAGGATAGTATGAAGTTGGTTAAAAACAGGTACAGTAGTTGTACAATATTAGACATTTATTAGTGGAATATTTGACAGCAAATGTTAAATTAGATTTTCTTGTTTGTCCTGAAAGACGAGGCTGTTTGTATAGAACGCAGCTATGTTAAAGAACTGGAAGTCCCAGTGAAATGGAAGTTAGAGCTTCTGTTCTGTGACATATTTCTCAGTGAAACAGTATATTTTAGCGGTGTACAATTGCAAGAGGGATTTAAATAGCATTGCGTCCGATTGCACCGCTTAAAAGTGGGCGGGCTTAGAGTTTAGCACAATATGGAGCTACAGTGGACTGTTGGCTCCACACAAACACCTCCCTCACCTGTTCTTAGATCAGGAGGTCGGGGAAGAGATGAACGAGAGACAAGTCAAATTTGATTGTATTCTTTTTATTTTTGTAAGATTTAAGATTTATATGAAATCAAACCCCATTTTTGATACTTTTGATGGTCAAGATCTTTTGTGAAATAGTTGTTCGCTGTATTTACACTCTGTAATGATCTGTCTGTTGACCTTGTGCTTTTCAGGAAGTAGATGTCCGACTTCGTTATTTTATCGCTTTACTTCCTGTATGGCAATGTGTTTGTGATCACCTTGTTCCTATATTTTAACTCGTATCTCACCAGTTTTATAGCATAACACACAGCGTTACTTCTACAGCCGTCTGACAACACGCCGGCCGCTATTTACGTTGTGGCGCTAATTTAAGCACAGCTCTGGGATCAGCTGTTATTATAGTTATTATTTGTGTTTATTATTGCATAATATTCGTCAGGCTTTAGTTTTCCATGACATGGACTTATTATTATAGTATTATTCAAAATTATATTATCAATAAAATCTATATTACCTAGTTGGGTGGACGTCAGTTTCCAACAATCCAACAACCGAAATGTATGGTAGACGAGGTGAACGTTAAGATATGGAACAACAAAAAAGTAGCTGGCTGCAAAAGGTCAATATAGTAGTTTTTATTGTTAATGGCAGAGTCCGCCATTGTTCCCCTGGATTCAGATTGAGAGTGATTCACAGGGAGGCTGTGCAGCATGTAATCACAGTGTCGTTAGATCTCATTGATTTCAGCCTTACTGTTACTTTCTTTACACCGTAGTCGAGCTGCACTATTAAACCACGGTTGCTGTTACCTAGGTAACCAGGACTGGAAGGATTACAGTGGTAATGACTTGATAGCTCTCTTATTTAACTCAATTTATTTAACTAAAACAGAATATCGCGGCATCTTACAGATATCGCAATACAACCTGTAGACAAAAGGCACATGTTAATTTGTTTCTGCCGTCTTCATTAGAAATACATTAGGGAAGATGGTGTGTGAGCAGTTGCTTTTAATTTGGGTGGTTGGGCTACTCGTTGCATCCCTAGCATCAGTTTTACTCTGATGTTTATTACAAAATAGCACAGCCGCTGCCCTTTTCATTCTGAAGCAATTGTATGCCCTGGAGCCCAATTTAGTGTGGGATTAACGTATGTGTTGATTGTGTCCAGTTTGCAGTGATCGGCTCTCAGTTTATTTATTTATTTTTTCACAGATGCTTGAGATGGATCTAATTAGCCTATGAGGATCTAATCTTGAATCCCCTTTGAATCTGAGCTCTGCGTCCTTTATGGACTTACTGCGTTTATTTCTTCGGTGCTGACTCTGTGCTCTTCTGTTTGAGTCTGACGAGCCTCGTCTCATGCACAGTTAAAGAGCATGCAGGATAAATGCCGTCGCACCGTGTCAGGACTGAAATTGTAGGATTTCCTCTTTTCTGCAGGAAAGCTAAACCATTGCGTCGAGAGTTATTTTTAACATTCCCCAATCACATCTTGTCATTTTTCCGCGGTACGGCAGACTGGAGTGGCTGTTTCGAGCGCTTTCCCCTCATGTCTAGGCTGCGAGTGCGAGCTGGAGGCACGAATAAAGCCAGCAGTCCCTGGTTAAGCTGTAACGACAACAGACAGTCATCGCCTGCAGCTTCCTACAGGGCTCAACACTCAGGTGCATTTACTACACCTGCCTTCAAGAACCTCTGAGTGAAGAAGAGACCTCAGCCATGAAACATCAGGCCTGTTTCACTGAGAACAAGAGAGGAAAGAAAAGAATCTTGTTATCTTCTAACAGCAGCCTTATCTTGATGTCCTGCTGTAGTGTCTCCCTCACGCAGAGGACAGGAAGGGACTGTCTGTGTTGTTACACTTTCACAAAGACCTCATTCTGCCCGGGCGGGAGTGCTTTGGACAGGATGAGAGGGTTTAGAGAGGAGGGATGTTACAAATGCATTTGAAAAGGAATTGACGTTTTAGCAGTTATTACAAAGTACTCTGTCAATACAGCATTTTTTGTCCTCGGGCTTTCAGCAGCACCAGGATACCTTTTCACTGGCATAGGCTGTGTTGGTCCTTTTTAGCTTTTGACGGAACACCCTGGGAATGAAACTCATAAAGGACTGTGTATTTTCCTCTACCGATGTCTGGAAGACCACCATCATGCAATGTCCTTCAGGCAGGGGGCCTAATTTTAGACCAAAGCCTCAAGGAAACAGTGTGAGCAAGCCAGACTCATTGACTGCCTCCCAGCCAATCTATCTGACAGCCACGCATGCGTCTGCAGCACATGGAAAATAGGTTACTGTGTAAAGCTACCATGGGTAGGGTGACATCCTAATCTGCAACATGAGAAAATCCACTGTAACAGAGGTAACTGACTCACTTGGCAGCATCTTTAGCCAGCAAACTAAGGCTGATTGTTGGTGAATCCGTTACGAGTTATTTCAAATCGTGGTGCGCTCTATCTGAAGGAACAAGGGAGGAACCCAGGAATTCATTGGGAGGCATTTGTGTTTTGAATTCTTTTTATACTTGCCTCTGTCAGCAGTCTGGCCTCACACCTGAATCCTTTTAGTGGTTTGGCAGTGAGCCATAAGAGTCTTTACCTCTCTGTAGGTGTTTACTTGTGTATATGGGACTAGATTTACCACCTAAAGGCTTTGTTTTAGTCCTCAGTTGACTGAACCAAGAGGCCTAAGTGTTGAGTGTCAGTGATTTGTTTCAGATGCTATGAGGAAGTTGTTTCTTATCGCTGAGAAAGGCAAATCTGACTAAACCTGCCCTGCTCATTCTCACGGCCTTTCAGCGAACATGGGCCAGTGAAACATCCAGCCCACCTCAGACTGAGCACACAGAATTTCTCTGAAGCTCTGGAAATTCCAGAAATGTGAAATTGTTTCGCCTCCTGAGGAGTTTCTGAGTTTTCCACTAATGACGTTTAAAACCAGGCTTGTTAGAAGCTCCAGACAGAACTGCTAATCCCTAATTTCACCCTGTGTTTCAAGGGGAATGTTCTGGTACGCTCCATTGCTTTAAGCTGACTTCTTGTGTTTCCACCGCTCTGACATAATTAAGCACAGCCGTGAGAAACCTTTGTTTGCTTCTGTACACTCAGACATTTTGCTTGTCTTCTGCACTGCAAATGCGCATCTGAGTTTTGTGTGTTCTCTATCTGTATCCACTCTCCACCACGTCCTGCGCCACAGTTAGAGGAACTCTGTGAGAGTCCATCATCAGTCCGAATGGAGGAGCTGCTCTCTGCTGCACTTGTGTCCCAGTGTGTGATTGGCGATGCTGCCTCCTGATCACAGTTGGCATTGTGCCTCGGGGGCCCGGACAAAGGCTGGGGCCGGGGCGCCGACAGGGGCCTGGTCTGTATCAGACACTTTATTTGTTTTGGGGGATGTGGAGGGGGTTGGATAGGCTGCGTTATGGCTGCCTCCCCCTCAGTGAGGAGAAACTCCTGTGTCAGGAGAGAGACGCCCCAGGACTACATCCCACTGAGACATTTGGCTTTCGTTTTTCTTGACTTATTGTAAACGGCTGGAAGCTTGGAACAGGAACGCATGCCTGTGATGAACAGGATTACTTTCAGCAGCCGTACCCCACTCCTTATTTATTTTGTGTTACATCGAAAACATAAAAACAACTTTTGAAAGTTACCCCACTGTTCTAATATATTTCAGAACTTAACATGCATCCCATTTGATATAACTGGATGAAATAATAATTTTGAAAATGTCTTTTTATTGAATTTTGATTTCAGTTACGTTATTTTGGCTTCCAACGATTATGAAAACTAAATCAACGTAAAGCAATTATTGCGCCGCATTCTGTTATGCAATGATGCTCTGGTTTAGTCTTGTTATAAATCCAGTGCACCCCTTTTCCAAAGTCAAAGAGTGATGGCATTAAATAGTCGTGATTTCAGTATTGACCTAATCGTCATTATGATTTTTGCTATAATCGAGCAGCCCTACTGTACTAAATGCCAAACCACCTAGGAAGTGGTCAGAAATGTGTTGCATCACCTTAAACCACACGTGACTGCAGTGTGCCTCTGACCTGTTTGTGTCCAGCAGAATATTCTGGCAAGTGTATGTGAAAAGTCAGGTTAAAGTGTAATAGTATTTGGATGCAATGTTGAGAGCAGATGTAGCGGGGGGATGATGTTTCGGGTGAGCCAACAAATACCTGCCAAACACATGCTGTCTTAGCCCTCTGTTTTTGGTTTGGCACACACTTTCTCCAGCAAACACCCGCTGACGATTGATTCAAGACCTCTGCCTGATCCACCCCTCCTCCTCCTGTAGTGTGTGTGTGTGTGTGTGTGTGTGTGTGTGTGTGTGTGTGTGTGTGGCATATTTTTTAGTTTTGCACCATTTCTCAAGTCATGCAAACCACTTTCACGTGTTCCCTAATTGCTCGCAAGGAATTGTTTCTTCTTTTTTCTTCCCTTGCAAAAGTGAGGAGAACATGATTTTGTAATTACTCCTCTGGCAACTCTCACTGAAGAAAACACTCCAGCTGTTAATGTTCTGCTCCTCCACTGTGTCACAATTACGTCTACTGACAGGTATTTTTTATAAACGAGGCATGCCATTGTTTCTCTGAAACGCCTCATAAACAGCACCTTCACGTCCCTTTGCCTCTTTTCTGTTTTCATTTCCTCCTCACGTGACTGTAGCAGCCCATTTGTTGTCGTTTCCAGTGCGGGCGTTATCAGCGGGCTATCTGTGTGCTGCTGCTTGGCCTGGCGTCTTGCCTATCTGCTTTATGACACAGCCAGCCCCCAGGATTGTCACCATCTCACGGTGTCCCTTGGCTTTAACAAATCCTGAGAGACACAGGCCTTTTGTATATATATATATGTGTGCGTGTGTGTGTGTGCGTGTGTGTTTCCGTTTCCACAGGTCTCGGAGACACTGGTGGGGGGGGAGGGGGTCTTATCTGACTCTTCAGGGTTCTATAGATAAACTCGCCTCCTCTCACATGGATGGGGGAAGGGATGTGTGGTGGGCCAGGGCTGCTTTTAGTGGTTTGTGTCCAGCTTTAGAAGAAGGTGGCAGAGAGGTTAAACGAGCAGCTTCTGCTTCACTGCACTGTCCTGCACCTTGTGAAATGCTAATGCATTCTATAGATATGGAGCACAAATCCCAGGGCCACGAGTTGAGTCCCTGTGATGAAGACTGCCTTTTTTGATTCTGTGACCATTAAGGAATGTGAATTTGTCTTTATTCTCTTCCTCCTTCCCTCCTGTAGTCCCTCAATTGAGACATCAGTTTTTACCAACCTGATGATGGGATTAGGAGTCTAATTTCAATGTACATGAACTTTGATGAAGAGAAATTGCCCCTTTGTAATGATCGGTTGCTGTGGACATTCACAGCAGTGGTGTTAACCACATCCCCCATAGGCCCGTCTAAAAGCTGTCAAATGCTCAGGCAGTCGAGTAAAGTGCCTGTCATTCGTCACCCCCTCATCGTTTAATGTTCAATTATGTCAAAACAGCCTTTAGGTCATCTGCACCGGGAATTGATGGCAGCTCTGTGTGGCGAGCGGAGCTTTCAGGCTGCATTACAGCACAACCGGTATGGTTCAACAGTCCGAGCCCTCTGCAACACTAAATAAACCACGGCCGGCTCGCTCTCACCCACATTGCATCAAATTGAATAGTTCCAGCGGGGCCACTGGGGCAAGCATTCAGAGCTGTTTTTTTTTTTTTGTTTTTTTTGGGCAGCAACCAAGTTATGAAGTTATCCTCTGCTGTGCCTGAAATAATTGATGTCCTTCGCCGTGGTCACAGGGGATTGGCTCGGCTGTTTTATGATGGGGAGAGCGTCGGCGCTGTTTTAATTTGCTCATTCCACAATCCAGAGCCCTTCCAGGCTGCAATTCTGCTTTAATGAATCGCTAATGTTCTTCCCACCATCACTGCCCATCCACGATAATGTGTTTGTTTGTTCTTATGAGTGAGACGTTTTCTTTTCAACTGGTTGGAAATAATACTTTGTTTTCAAGATTGCTTGGTGTGTGTGTGTTTTTTTTTGTTTGTTTTTTCCAAGACGCACTAAACTGAAAATATTTCCCCTCGCAGGGATGTTTATGAGAAAAAGATGTAAATTCAGACTCGCACAACTTAATTCTTAGATCCATCTCTCCCTGCCACACACACACACACGCATACATTTCTTTGTTTGTAGCTATGTGACTGAAACACAAAAAATGTGACTGAAATACTAAACCAATGCTTTCACTGCCACTGAGGCTGCAAGTGTAACTGCATGAAGCAAACCGTAAAGAAGATAAACAGAAGTAAAGCCCAGCGTGACGTCGCTCACCTCTTTCACAGAGCCAAGCTTTTTTGTTGTTGTGCCGTGAGCCTGAAATAGCCGACCGCCTTTATCTCCCCACGGTGAGACTTGGCTTTTCAGACTTTACTCCCAAGGATGCCCTTTAAGGTCAGAGGGTGGAGAAAGAGGCTTACGATCCTCTGTGGACGCTGCCAAGGCTCTGAGGGTCAACCGGGTAGCACACGGGTCAGCGGAGGTTAGCTGTTTAAACTGTTCCTGGTTTCAGGGTTTAGTGCTGTCTGCTGAAGCTGCTCTTTACACTTAATGTCTGCCTCGAAGACCTGGCGGGTTGTCTGTAGAACTGACACAAACTGGTGATCGATAGAAAGACGCGGTTTCTTATCCTGCTGCTTGTAAATAAATAGAACCTTCGGTCCTCATTCCTTTTTGGACATTGTAGCGATCCACAGACGGACAGGACATTGACTGTTCAGTCAATGTGAGAGAGAGACGGGAGACGCAAACAGCTGTTATATGCGCCACAAACATCTGTTTTTACACGCCCCCCTTCCCAGTTCATTTTAGATGCTATTCTTTGGTTTTGAAAATAGCCATGTTGTGATTTATGAATGATGATTAATCCTTTGTGTCATTACCACATTTTTCCCATCACGAATCAGCTCCTTGGATTGAATCATGGAATAGTGGACTGTTCCAGGTCAGCCCTAATTAGTTGTTAAAACGTAGACGATAATGACAAAAGCCCATCACAAGTTTTCAGTGCCCGAAGTGAGGTCTCCACATTGCTCTATTTGTCTTTCCACTCATCAGGAAAACTCAAAGGTATTGTTCAGTTCACAATGAAAGAAAAAAGAAAAAGAAGCAGTTCCCCACATTTAAAAGTTGATTAAATGTGGTTTGATTAATTTTCATCTCGTCAGCAAAATGTCTAGCGAAACCATGGCTGTGTTTACACTGCTCCTCTGTCATGAAACCAGGTGGATGTTCATAAAGACGTCTGAGCTTCGCTTTGTTCACTTCCACAAATGCTTTTTAATGGAGAAGTAACGTAAACTTCACTTTTCATAACTCTCCCTTGTGTCTGTTCCTACTTAACCTCTTTCTCCCTCTCTCTGTGAATCTCTCTCTCTCTCTCATATGACGCCTCTTAAGCGCCACGGCAACCTTCTCCGAGGGATTGGTTGCCAGGAGACAGGATTCACTCCCCATTGTATGCCGACAAAGGTGGAGGGGGGATGTGTGTGGGGGGGTTACAATCAGCAGGACCAGAGAGAATTGGAGGCCGAGGGGACCGGCACGCCACAATCATGGGTGTGTTGGAGAGGAGGTGGACAGGCAGGGCGGGTGAGGGTGAGTGGGGGGGGGGGATTGAATGGCGGTGGGGGGTATTGGGTGGAGCACGCTGACACCCTAAATTCCTCTTGTCCATTCCTGGTCTCCCAGTAACCACGCTGGGATGTGCTGTGTCAGATACTGTGGTGCAGACTGGAGGGAAAGAGACACAGCGAGGAATAGTTATTACGACTTTTTAATTAGCCAGCGTGCCCTCCCCCACTACACACACACACACACACACACACACACACACACACACACACACACAGTAGGACACATTCTTACTACAGCAGCAGACACTGAGCTCAAGGGGTGTGTGTGCACACACACAGTCTATTTGTCATAGTTTTCCTTGGCTCTAATGATGGTCTCTCTTATTGGCCCATTACATTAGCTTGGAGGAAGAAGGCCAGTTTACTTTAGCTCTGGTGCCATTACTCTAAATAAGGACTGACGGTCACCCTCTATAAGCCAGTAATTATATGGAGCGCTCGCTCACCGTGGCCGAGACTTTGAGCTCAGTAAGATCATTTGTGCTCTGAGTACTTGCTCCAGAGTTCACACACACACACACAGTGTATACAGTGTGTGTTGATAGCTGATAGTTACTGATTAACACTTTGAGCTGCCTTTTTACAGGATACAGGGTTATTTGTGTTATTCTCTATTAGAAGCTACTACCAGGGGATGGTTTCTACAGCCAGTTATCAGCCATCATTCAGTTATCTTAAAGTGCCTTATCCAGGTTAGTTATGAGAAGGGCTTTTCTTTTTAAATTATTCATGATCATTTGTGATTAGAAAGCCCCTGAAATCCGATTTCTCAATCATCTTTTCACGATGTGTAATGGGGTCCTACATGAATACAGTTTTCTGCCAAAGTCTGAAAAGTTTGGGTTTGGCCAAATCCCAATGTCCTCCTTACAGACTCACGGACTTTGAGGCGCGCTCCTGCGAAGTCCGTGAGGGTTTAGGGCTGTCCCACTGTCAAATCATCAAGTGTTTGAGGGCTCTCTCGCAGACATTTTGAGCCCTTTATGAACCGTTTCCGTAAGTTAGCATGGTATGCTGATTTAGCCTAAGGGAATTACCCACAAATCATTGCAATGTAACGTTAAACACGGGGTAACCAGTGGACGCATGGAGACGTAAAAAAAAAAAGGTAAACAAAGAGGATGGCTCACGTGTGTTCAGTCATATTAAATTTACTCAGAAACATTAAGGATTAAAGATGGAACAAAAAATAAACATGAAATCAGAGATTTATTTATTTATTCATCAAATATTTGATTTTGTCATTGAAGCTGTTTCGACAAAAACGAGTAAATAGATTATATGAAGTTACCTCTCATCTTGTGAAGAAAGAGTCTGAAGATGTTCAAATCAAGGAGTACAAAGTATAAAATAAATACACACAATTATACATCATATTTATTGTTGTTTTCATGGTAATGTGATATGTTGCAGCAAAGTGCTGTCCCATTCATATTTCCACCATTTCAAGCCCTCAGTCTCACACTCACCAGGTGATGTCAGTAAGTCCTTGAGGGTTCAGGGTTTGAGGGTTTAGGGGGGATATTGGGATTTGGCCTTTGTGTTTTTTCTCTGTGTGTTCCACAGATTTAAGGTGGGCGGGACTCGGCTGGAAAAATGGTGATGTCATGTACTTCCAATTCACCAATCAGGTTTTAGCAATCTTTTAAATAAAGTTTGATGACAGTTGTGGGGTTGTTTGCTCATGTTGCCGTACCACTGTCAATCAGATCTGATCAAACCACACGCACACACACACACACACAGTCCTCATGATGCAGATTAGCTGAGTTTTGATGTTATAAACTCTTCTAAGAATAAATACTTACGGTTTTTTATTTAACTTAGATGGATTTAGAAATCGCTTGTGTGGATCAATCCATGTCAGTTTACACTTTCTCCGTTATTTCTTTGGTGTTTATTTCCAATGGGACATTTTAGATGGCAGCCACTGCTTTACCTGGTCACCTGATCTTTATTAGGACTCCTTTCCCTTATTCCTACCCGACCCATTTTATTGACTTTTTATTCAAATGATTCAAATGATTGTTTTTACTGAGCTTGTATCGCCATTACAGTGATTTGATGCCATCTGGTGAAGTGTAAAAATGTGAAAAAGCGCTTTATTGCTACGGATGATGTGATAGATAATTTAAGGGCTGAGATATGTTTGTTATGATATTACTAGAATGCTTTGTTGATGGTTTTTATGTTTTGACTCTACTACCTTGTAACACATTTCTCTAACATTGACTATACAGTATATGACCAAATAAGCAACAATCAAAGTTAAGTTTATTAGAATAAAGCAACGTGCATAGTTTTTATTTACTAAGAGTTTCATGCTTCACAAAAAGCTTGGCTCAGCTAAACGGCCTCATCAGGAAGGCGTGTGGTTTGATCAGATTCAATTGACCGAGCTGGAAACATAAGAAAACCTCCACACAATTTATTTTAAAAAATGTTGCTATACTGTGATTGGTGCAGAATTACGTGACATCACCTTTTTTCCAGCAGAGCCCACCCACTTCAAATCAGTGAGAACAAGCAAGGACAACAGCACAAATCTCTCTGAAGAAACAATCCAAACTTTAACAGTGAATGTGTGTTTATGGACGGCCCAATCACTCGGAGTAAGAATAGGTTTTTATTTTCAGGGCCTTGCCTGCTTTGCTACGACTGCAGCTTTCACCTAATTATCTCATTTGCATTTACCACAGTTCCTCTCCAAGACTTAATGCGTGCAGTGGATGGATTAAACGGGATTCCTGTCTGTTGATTGAATGTGGAATTAAGCTTAGATTACACTCGCGGTGTTTATGTTCCTTTGCCTTGGCACCGCTGTCACCTGAGCCACCACCCGGGCAGGTTTATGAGCTAACAAATCTGTTTGCCAGTGGAAGGGATGATATCCTGAAATGGCACGTTTTCTTTTCCCCATTTGTGCGGTGCTTGAAAGGAAGAGGCCTCCGGCTGAACTGTAATTTAAACAAATGCTGTCTATGGCCTCAGCGGGCCGCCATTGATTTAACAGCTATGCCAGGCAGTGTCCCCGATTGCCCGTCAGAGAAACCAGCCTCCCTGATAAACTGTTCTAGCTGAATACTTTTTCTCACAGAATGCAATTTTCTCCCCTTTTCCAAGCAATTTGTAAAAAATGCCCCGTCTCCTTCAAAGTGCTTGATGAATTGACACAGCTTTCTGTCATGCAGATGCCAAGCCGTGTCTCGGTTTTTGACAGTGATAGACACGTATCTCAGTCCTCTCTCTATCACACCCCGTTTCTCTCGCTTCCGCTGAAGGCGATGGATCGCTCCCATCAAGGGCGTCTGACACAATCTGTGTGCTGCAGCGGCCAGCTGCAGCGCCGACGGATGGGGAATAAAACTATGCTTGTGCTTCGCAACCATATCAAGTGCTCCCAGGCTGCAGGGCTTCAACAATGGTGGGTGTGACGGAGATTGTCACTCTCTGCGGTGTATTTTTCATTCAGTTGTCTCTGCGCAGCCCAGAGGGGAGTGAGGTTTGAGGCTGAAACAGAGCTGATGGACATGAGATGCACGCCCGTCTTACACAGAGGGCCAAGATATAGAAACGGCCCTCACACAATTAGCTGGCAAACTCCTCTTTGTCTCAGTATCACAATCAAAAGGACTACTTTCACTTTCATCATTTAAATTGCATACTTGATGTCCTGGTACCTTTACCTTGCTCAAACTGTTTGTAGGTTAGATTGAGTGGTCATGTAGGTTGGAAGACTCGTACGCAGTTTAATGCACCTTTAGATCTCTTTGTTTTTTGTTGTGTAGCTGCATGTAATCTCTTTTTGTTGCGTCCTTTACGGAAACCTTGTAATCAAGGTAATCTCTTCCTTTCCAGGAAGTGAAAAGAGTCTAACAAAGTGTGTACTGTTGCAAGGTTTGTCTCCTGTTTCACCAATTATCGCAGAGTCAGCTCCATTTGTCAGTTGGAGTAAAAGCTGCAAAATAAGAAATAAGAAATAAGCTCAGGAAAATGTGATTTTTTTATTTATTTTTTTAGTAAAAAACAAATTTTTATGGAGTGGAAATTGTTTAATTATCAGCAGAACATTTCAGTTCCACATGTTTGATGTCATTTGTGGCACGTGATAAGTATATTTACACACGCCTTTTAGCAGCAACATATTGTGGGGTATTTCTTTCTATAAAGCTGTTCTCTCGCTGACTGGAAGGTGGCAGGCTGTCAGAAGGATTTTAATGCGTTGAGGCAGCATGTGACAACTCCATTCTCTACGGACTGTGTTCCGTGCTGCAGCTTAACTCTCTTATTGAATGGAGAATCTTAACCCAGTTGATGTCACCAGGAAATTATGTTTATACGTTCTAAGAATAAATGCTTAAGAGTCGGCTCCAGTGTTGTGATGGGCCACAGTTTCTTTTTTTTTTATTATCACCCTTCCTTCAGCTAAGCTGTGTTCTCATCTATCAGTTTCTCTTTTTTTTTCTGCTGTGTGATTTACATTATGCATATTCTAAGAGTTACTTCCCAGATGAGATGGAGCCATATTTATTTCATGAGTGACACATTCCCTGAATCAAAACGTTTGGCTTCTGGCTGAGAATGTTTCTGTTATTAAGCAAGTCACTGGAGGCACTCAGTCACTGAACTCAGTTAATTAGATACAAGAGACAGAATTTTCCATCACCAAGCAAAAACAAATTAAAGTACAATCTGTGGGCTTCATTTTGCACAATGTTGAAAATAAATATTTGCTCATTCACTCACCAACAAAGAGGTAAAGACCTGAAGCTGGCTGTGATCTAGTGGTGTTTCAGTCTTATCACAGGTCTTTCTCTCTTTTCTGAAGCTCACTGCAACTAAACATTTCTACAGAGCTTTCGCTCATTTCGTCTCAACTATTATTGCTGCCAAAACGAGATCAAATTACTGTAAAAGTGCTGCTTAATAAGATCATTCTGGCCTATATGTAGCACGGATAAATTACGACGAGGGTAACTCACTGTGTCGATGATTTTCTCCTTCTCAATTAACTAAATCATTTTTAATTGGTTAAGACATCCATCAATTCTCTGTGACTCATCTGGGTTCAGGTCACATTAATTGATTTATCTTTTTCTGAATTATACAGTTGTAAACAGCTGGTTTCTACTGGCAAAAATGCGATATGAACGAATGTCCTTAATAAATAATTGTAGGCCTTTCTTGTCCCTTCTGTGTTTCCATCATTCTTTAATGCTTTCAATGTTTTTATTGTTGTTATTATTATTGCAGTGCATTAACTTCCTCTCTTTATGCGTGTCCGTCCAGGTCTGGCCTCCGGTGTGGAGATCACAGCTTCGGCGCAGGGACCCATAGAGAAGGCCAGCGGTCAGAGTGTGAAGCTGGACTGCCAGTTCAGTCTGAGCCCCGAAGACTCTGGACCGCTGGATATTGAATGGAGCTTGCTGTCCTCCGACAACCAGAAAGAAGACAAAGTGGTACGTGTCGATGCTCCCCACAAACACTGGAAATGCAGTTTTACTTCTAAGATGGCTTACGACAGTACAGTTAGCAGTTGTCTGTTGTCTGATCGACTCATTTAGTCATGGCATCTATGTTCAGACAAGTCCAGCTTTGTTCTTTCCTTTTCCTACGTAGTTAATGGGATCTTTTCCAACGTGGTCTTTTGTATGCAGCTTCAGAACTTCTTTCACAATACGCCCCAACAATATGTCAAAAATAGAAATTAGTGGGGTGTTTTCATTGCTTTCAAGACTTTAAATGTCCCTCATTTTTTTGCTATGTGTGTGGTTTGGTATGTTATACGCAAGAGGCATGCTGGGCGTGTACTTCCTCAAGGTGTAGCAAATGTAATTCGAGTCACATGTACTTCTATCGAGCATTTTCATTTTGTGTGCAGTGTTCTCACAGACGCATAGTGGGAGCCCTTTTTATTCCAGACAGTGTCTTTCCTTTCCATGGCCCTCGGCCATGGAAAAGAAGGACTACACCGCCCTACGGGATCTCCACATGCCCTCAGGGCTTTCACAGCCATAGCCACGGATTCTTGCTACTGAGCGTTCCAGTGGTGTGACCCTCTACTCCCCCACCTGTCACAAAGCCTTCTCATCCCTCTCCTCCACTCTCTTTTTATTCCCCTGTATCCTGTGGATTTAGGCTTTTTTTGGCCCGGATGTTAGAAATAGGTCACAGGCTCATCATTGGGTTTATCTGTCTCTGTCATCACCCGCTGTCCTCTCTGTCCACTGACCCAACCAGTCCTCTCATCCAGGTAGACCTCTGTGCTCCTGGTCATGCGTCATTATGGAGACACCAATTATCTTCTTCTATTTGTTTTTGACCTACTTTGTTTGTACTCTGAATCATTAACTGGAGTAGTGGAGAAGGGAGGTGGAGTTTAACTTTCTATCGGTATTCTCAGTCTCCCAATGGTTGTTATGATGAAATATTGTAAATGTTCTTGTTATTCATTGTCTCGGCACAGAATTCAGTGTGGGTGGATCCCCAGTTGGGCCTCTTCCTCTTCATGTCTCAACGCAGCTGTAGAAATATATCAAATGTTCCTAAATTGTATCTGGTTGCACTGTTTATTTCCTTTATCACGTGCCATTTTGCTGAGTACTATCTGCACACCCGTTAATGTTGCCGAAACCTTTGTAGGAACTTAAACAGGTCGGACATTTCTCTCTGAACGTGTTTGTTCTCCTTGACCTATCAGATTTTTCTCACTATACACACACACGCTCGCATTCGTACAGCCTTTTACCAATAAGAAGTCACGCTCGCGGCAAATTCTTTTATAATTAGCGGCATGTTAATTCCCAAGGGGCTGCTTTAATAGTTGTGACAGTGTTGAATGGGATTAGGCTGATCTGCGAGGACCAAAGCTACCAGATCAGACAGGGAGATGAGAGTGAAGGCTAAACTTTATAGCCACAGGCTCCCAGATGAGACCATGGTGAACTATTGCACGAACGGCTTGCGATGAGCAAAATCCAGGCTTCTCTTGAACAGCCACTATGGGATAATACTCACAGAACTAGTCAGCGGGATCACTCCTCAGAGTCATATAACCAGGAACTCGATGACCTGTTTTTTGCGAGCAGGGAGATGTGTTGTGTGGTGCGTCTTAAATGTGCAAATAATCCTCTCTTTAAGAACTTTATTCATATTTACGAACCATGTAGTCCAGTGTCTTGTCATTGATGCAATCAGAAGTAATCTATCCTATCTGGTGGGGGACGATGCCCCCCCCCCCCCTCATCTGACACGTCCCACATGTCATCAGGGTCCGGGTGGTGAAGCATAGCTAATGCACGTTGCTTTGTTGGGCTCATGTGAGAGATGCCAGGCATGCCTACAGTAAGAGTCATTAGCATTTTGGCTCTCATTGCCTGGCCACAGATTAGCTGAACGCAGGGTGCGCCCTGAGTGCTCACCACCACTGTGAGAACAACGAGGGAAAACAATTACCAAAACAAAATTCGAATGGTGTGAATGGGAGAGGAATTTACTCAGGAGAAAACAACAACATTTAAATGCATAGCTTTATCCCATATCACACAACCCGTCTCCTTTGTCCTTCAGCTCTGCAGCAGAGCCTTCTGTTTACTGAACTCATTGCGACAGGAATTTGTGCATGTTGACAAAGTACCAGAGGATTCCTACGTAAAGCCATAGTGAAAATAGCGTTGCTTGTTTGTACAGCAGTGATGATCGTGAATGACAATGGCCACATTCGGCTGCATTCTCTACAGCCTCAGTGTTGAAGGACGTTTGATCCATTCTCAGGTTAGTGATTCTGCTTTAACCTTGGGAGGCAGTTTTCGAGAGGAGCTGTTCCTGTGAAAGCAGTGCCTCGACTCATTCAAGTTAAAAGCCTCCGTGGGAGCGCAATAGACACAGTGCTGCACTTTATGCTCTGCAGGTTGTTTAGAGTACACAGGTATCGCAGCTCTCTGCTTTGCCTCTCAAATGAATCCCGCACCTCTTCCTCTTCCCTGCCTGAGCAACAGCATCACATGACGATGACCTCATCTTCACATGTGTTCCGATGAAAGGAAGCCGGGCAAATAGGTCTGTTACCTCCGCAGCACGATCCGTCCTCTGAGAGTGGCCCGGCCAGGTGGCGATTGTTTCAACGAACAGTCCCACCTGTTATGAAACGCAGCACACGGACAGTGGTGCTCTTTCCAGCCCCCGCCAGCTTGTCTAGTCATTCGCCCTTTTCATTTTCCCCAGGCTCTTTATGGGATTTTTTTTTCTTTTTTTTTATTGGATCATGATTCTCAAGGTTATTGTGCAGTTCAGAGCTTTCTTTTCTTTTTTTGCTAGAGGTGTGCATGTGTGTAAGCACTCCAATCTGTTTGCCCGTGAAGTGGTCGAAGCTCACGTGAGAGTCTCGTCTGGCTGAGCTCGGGGCAATTTAATTTCCTGTCCTGCGTGGTCTCATCTTGCATATTGCTGTTATTACTGCTGATGTTTTGATCTCTCTGTGAAGTTAGAGGGATAGATTTCCCTCCCCTGAGAGCCAGGTGGAATTTTAACTACGTTACCTGTTTACATGGCTAATATGAACAAGATGAACATGGCGCCCGTTGTGAGCATGCCTGCTCCAGTCTGAAATGGCGACTTGCTCGAGACACAGCAGAACATCCCTCACTCCTTTTCCCTTTGTTTTGCTCCTCTCGTGCTTCCTTTTCAACTGATCTGCCTCCTTTGATGGGTTCATTATTCTTCCTCTCCTCCTGCCATGTTTCGTTTTTCCTCCTCCTCTCTACCCAAGGGTATTTGCTGTGCGTATGCCTGCCGTTGATCGTGGCACAGAAAAGCCTGTTGATGACTGTCTCTTTGGAAATGTGGAAGAATATGCCAGCGTCTGTGAAAGAGAATGAGATCTCTTTTCATTGTTGTTTGCTATTCTTTTCCCCTCTTTGTTCTTTTCAGTTTGTTTTGTTTCCCCTCCTCCATCACCCCAGCTACGAGCTACGAGGTTACTTGTTGGCTCCACCTGGCCTTTATTTCTAGGCATTTCCTTGCTGCTGTCAAGAGTGTGTGTGTGTGTGTGTGTGTGTGTGTGTGTATGTGTGTTTACCTGTCTTGTGGGGACATAAATGTGAATACAACAAATTTACACAGTCACATTGTGGGGACTCGCCCTTCTTTTTTTGGGGGGGGGGGGGGGGGGCAGCAATGGGGACGACTTCACGTCCCCATAACGTAAATCATTTCATTGTAGGATGAAGGCTTTGTTTGGGTTAATGTCGGGGGAGGGTAAGGATAAGGCTGGTAGCGGTTATGGTTGGGCTAAGTTTCCAATAAATGAATGTTCTTTGTTGACACAGCAGGTGTTGATTTGGCTCCACAGTGGTTGCTTTGTTTGAACCCCCTTCTTTCTTGTTGAGCACAGAAAGGTTAGAGCAGGGCTGCCAGACTGAAGGGCATCGCAGAGATAAAGGAGAGCGTTCGTTCCCTTCCCTTATATTTTGGTTGGTTCAGTGAGCAAAGCCTTACCTTTCAGAAAGCACACAACTTCCATTTCAAGGCTGTTGCTTTGCTTTGTTTTTCTAGGAGGACTTTTTATTTTTTTGCAAACGGATAAGTCAGATACAGCACTGCATCACATTATGTAAAGCTCTTAACTCAAACTCTCTCAAATCCAGGTGATCCTGTACTCGGGCGACAGGTCCTACGAGGACTACTATGCACCAATGAAGGGCCGAGTCCACTTCAACTCAGCAGACCCCAAGAACGGCGACGCCTCCATCAACCTGACGGGGCTGAAGTCGTCAGACTCGGGCACTTACCAGTGTAAAGTGAAGAAGGCTCCCGGTATCCGAGGCAGGAAGATGCTGCTGATCGTCATGGGTGAGTGGAGCAAACAGCTGAACACGCTCTGGAGTTAGGCTAGCTGTCCTTTCTTTTTCTCACAGGGTAAATTCTTTCTCTCTACACAGAGGAAATGCACCAAATCACACGGACTTTGCCCTCCCTGGCTGTTTTGATGTAATCCCTTCTAAAATGGAGTGCATGACCTTCCTAGAGGCTGCAGAGCATTGCCCCCCTTTTGTGATACAATTCTGTATTCCCTCTGTGATTATGTCTACAATGATAATCCTGATATTTTTTCCTGTCATCTATATTTGTGTTTAGTATTAGTCTTGGTTTTTCTTCAATCACAGCTCCCTTTTCAAATGAATTGAATGTTTGCAGATGTTTTACAATAGCTATATTCCTAAAATATTAACTGTGAAAACAATATAAAAATGACTCCACATTACTCATTTTGAAACCTTCCGAGATAATACAGGCAAAGGTTAACAAATAATCTGCAATATTACAAATCGTTTTCAACGTGTGCAATGTAAGCCTGCCTTTTAGAGAAATGTGGACAAACCTCAGAGATGGAGTCTATGCACTCAGCTGGGTTTTTGCTGCACAGGGTGAGAGGGGTGACACAGCAGAGTTGTATAAGTCAGATGATTCACTCCTCAGGCAAACACACTCACGCACAGCGGCCTCGCTGGTCGGTCAACTGACTAAATGATGTTGAAAGTGAATCGCCTCCCGAAACCAGCCTGGCATTTGCATATGGGAAAAACAACCCAAGTGCGCCGCACCGGTCTGTCGTGGGGATAGGCTGCATATTGTGCTGTTATCGCCCTGTTATCAGAGTGGTGTCTCTGTTTTAAAGATAGTAGGCGCTTCAGAAAATGGCTGCTGTTCTTGTTGATATATCATGTGCACAAAAGTGCTTTCCAGGAGCTCGCGTCTTTCTGGTTGAGCCGGTTGGCGTAGAGCAAACAAGTTTCTCAGTAGTTGTATTGTGGTGCCACAAAGCAGCTCTCTATTAAAAGAGGTGAATGGCCACAGATAATCTGACCATTAACTGTGAATACAGCTGACACAAGAGCCACTGACAAAGCTCTTGGGGAGGTTAGTTTACATAGAAATTGATCTGACCAGAAGCAGCTTGAAAAGTGAATCACTGCCGAAGTCAACAACAGTTCCCCGTTCCTCACCAGTGAGGGAGATTGACAGCCCTGCGGACTCGTTTCCCATGCTTATTTTAAAATTTTGCTGAATGTCATTGATTAAGTTTATCATTTCATCAAAAGATACAGCCTAAAATAGAAACTCACGGCATAGGTTGAGCTTGTATGGTAACTATCTTTGCTCAGTAACAGTCTAATGTGATGCACAATCAAATACCAGTTATATATAGTATAATATCCATTGTTGATACATTTGTATCACATTCCCCTCATTTATGCTTTTCAAGCTTTTGTGATAAGGTTTCTAAAATGTCTCCCTCGGTAAGAGTAGTATCTACTTTCTAAACGTCAGTTCTAGTGGTTCTTGTAGTCCTTGTATTGTTATCATACGATATGATTTAATTTAATTTGTCCATCGTATCCCTCCTAAAATGCAAATCCAGCTTTCGTTATGGTTATCCAGATGTCTTTAGCGATGGCGTGCATGAGGGAGAGAGATAGCTCGAGGCTTCAGGAGCTGACGGGCTGCTAGCTATTGACCCCAAGGGTCAGGGGTGTTCTTAGCAAGGAAACATTGACAAGGAGAGAGGAGGACATCTTGCCTGCTCTGCATTTTACCTTCAGGTCGATCTTGTCACAAGGTGGCTGGTCCCGGGAGAAGGGGAGACGTGCATGCGTATGTGTGCATAAACACACCAAGTTATACACCGGTGTTGCTGTGGCTTGTCACATATGCAGGTATGCACACATCCCCCCCCCCCCCGCCGCAGTGTGCATGGTACTGTACAGTAGGTAGCATAGCATCCCTTGTTGTGTATTCTCCTCTGGTTGCACCGGGACATTGAAGTTAACACGAGGACAGCACTGCATGTCAGCAGCTCTCGCAGCTGTTTCTGACTCGGCCCCGCCTTTACTCTCAACAGCCAATCATTTTAGCTCTGCCTGCCTGAAGTCCAGGCGATCCTCATCGCATCCAGGGTTTAACGGCCACGAGTCGCTTATGTTTTCATTTTATCATTCAACTATCAGCAGTCGCTCCTTGAAGGTGGGCGCCTTCTGAATGCAACAAATACCACAATCTAGCAATCCCATTCTTCTTATCTCTTCCACAAGATAGCCTTGTGCAGCGCATAAATCCCAATTCATTGTTCATTTTAAAGAGCCAGGGTAGCCGTATGGCTCTGTGCTCCTCCAGCCTCCGTCACCTTCCTCTTTGACCCCATCTTTCAAACAAATAAATCTGCTCATGGGACAGCGGCCTTAATGACAGGAGCTGCGTGTTACAGCCCGCGGACGGACGCGCCGAGTTGACTTTCACCTTTTAAAAGATGTCAAAATGTCATAACTCTCTGACATTTACTGTGAGCTGTGTGAGTGGTGCAACACAACTGCAGCAAAATGCAGGCCGGTGAGTTAGGAGCTGCTCGGCCTTGGCGCCCATCACTACCATCTGTCCATCAGCGCTCGCTTCATTTTTGCTCTCTCTCAGCTCTCCGTTTTGCCCCCTCCATCCTGACCCCCTGTGTGTTTATTAGATTAGTAGGAGCACTCGTTACCGTCAGTCTGCTGTTAATCCTTACGGTTATGCCTGCTAAGCTTCCCCCTCCCGCCTGACACCTGGTTCAGATCTGGAGAGCCCCACTCCAGGGTTTTGTTGTTACAGAACGCATTATTACCACACCAGGATGTCGGCTTTCTGTCAGTGAGCACACAGCACGGACTTGGATTGTGGCCTCAGAAACGTTGTTTTTTTTCCTCCCTCGCCCGGCTGTCTGCGTTTCATTGGAGTCGGTCTGCTTTTAATTTGAAGCTCTGTTTGTTTTTGAATCCCCCCTCCCCTCAGCTCCAGCCAGCGCTCTGACCGACCGAGGAGTGATCGCACACGTTGGGCTTTAAGAAACAAAAGCTTGGCCTCCATCCTTAACCCTGAACCCTACGTGCACGGGCATGTTTGTGTGCTGCGACTCCCTTCTTCTTCGTGGTTATCCTGAGCGACAGCTCCTTTAATGACAGCACCTGTATCAATTACTCTGATTGCTGCTCTCATTACACTGATGACTGCTGAGCAAGGGAGGCAAGGAACTTTAGGAAGACGCAATACACAGACGCACAATTTGTCCACAACATGAAAGATTGTAGAATAACAGGGTTGGAGGCAGCAGGCAGGGGGACCATGTTGTTCTGAGCTAATGCCAGGTGGCCACCTGGTCGTGTCTGTTGTTTTTCCCCTCTCTCAAACACTCTCCTCCATTCCTTCTCTCTCCATAGTGAAGCCATCCAAGCCCAGGTGCTACACCGAAGGCCCCATGCAGGAAGGCAAAGACATTGTGCTGAGGTGCAAATCTAAAGAGGGCACCAACCCCCTGCAGTACAGCTGGGAGAAGACCAGCGACGGCAAGCTGCTGCCCAGCTCCGCTGTGATGGGTAATGGCCTCTCTCACAAGCACTTCCAAACAAATAGAAATCCGTGTTTAGGTCACGCACACGGGTGCTCTCTCTGTTTTCCACGGTCACCTCTTCATTGATGTGTTCTTTGCCCTCACTACAGATCCAGTGGGAGGCACCATTAACGTGAGGAACGCATCTGCCAGCTCATCTGGCACCTACCGCTGCACTGTTGCCAACCGCGTTGGCACTGAGGACTGTGTGCTGTATCTCGAAGTGACGCCTCGTGAGTGCCCAACTAACGTCACCTTGATGCACCGACCCGCATTCAGTCGGTTTCACAGTTAAACCTATAGCTCTGCTGTCTGAGGGTCAGCTAGATAATGTATTAGTACAGTTTGCAGTACTCTATACACACAAGTATAATATGGAACCCTTTCTTCAAAGTTCTTACTCCTAGCATTTGATCCTTCCAGTAAGACTACGGTTATGTATCCAGGTGGCCAAAATAGATCTATTATACATATTAACAATAGTGTATCTTGAGGTAATGTCGAGAACAAGAGCTAGAGTCATGCTAGCTGCTCTGTGAAGCTGTACGTGGGCACAGCAGCACTTAAATGCTAAGCAGGAAACATCAGCATACTTTTAGCAGGTATAATGTGTACAGAGTTAACTTTCAGTTTAATATGCTAGTATTTGCTACCTGAAAACACAAACTGCAGCTGAGACAGATGGGGAAACTAATGACAGTTATGCAGTTATATCCACGTACACCGCAGATCAGGCGGCGGGTCATTAAAAATTCAGATTCATAGCGGATGGTTTGCGGTCGTATGAAATATAACAATATTAATGAGCTGAATATTAACCACATTTTCTAAAATGTGAACAGAGCAATAACTGCTGTCCACAGCAGACAGCTGAGAGACGCTGTGTCGATTACACACATGGAACAGCAGCGTGACTTTAGTGGTTATTTCAGAAGTTCAAAGTTTAGTAACCACAGTTAGTTTTGCTGCTTAAATGTCCCACAGTATTTGGTGCATTGACTGCTCTGTGCCTGGAAACGTTTACAATGACTCAGTTCAGCATCACTGAAGTCTAATCATTAAAGTAAATCATTAGAGAAAACACTTGTACATCAATACAATATATCATTTAAAAAGGCAGCATAGCCACCAGGAAGTAGTAGAGGGGAAGTTAAATGTCCATGCGAGTGCGGGTCTATAAAGCTGAGAAAATAATTGACACGGCTGGGTGGCGTGTGAATGATTAATGCCGACACACAGATTCAGGTTAGAGCCGATCAGCGCATCACTAGTTTTCAGGTATTTGGTTATGGACCAAAGTATTGTAACAACAAACACTCAATAAAGCCAAATAAAACCAATTTAGTATAATTTTATAAAAGTAAAACCAGCAAATTCTCATATTTGAGAGGCTGGAACCATCAAATGTTTTGCATTTTTGCTTGAAAAATGAAAGAAGCCAAAGATCAGTTATGTTCAAAATTTCCTCAACAAATCCATAATGATGATGATGATGATGACTGCAATAAAAATTCAACCAATTTCTCACAGCTAAACTTAGCGTTGAGAAGAGGGCCGTGTTAGAACACTGGCACTCGTCTCGCTGAAGACCTACTGAAGATCCCATTGCAGTTAGAATGATGGTGCACATTTGATTCTGTGTGCTGAGGAAAAGGCTTCAGGATTCAGGCAGAGTCAGCTTCTTGAGTAGCAGAAGCCTTGGTACCACACGCTGCGACAGCGCTGTCAAACAAACAAGCAAGTGCTGCAGCTGGAGCATCATATAGGAGGAGCACGGATACTCAAGTGTTGGATTTTCTCCCCAAATTACATTTACCAAACCTTCCAACCCTTTTTTCTTTTTTTCCCCCGTGTCCAGCCCCCAACACTCCAGGCATCATCGCAGGAGTCATAATTGCCGTGCTCCTGATCCTCCTCATTATCGCCTTCATCGTCTTCTGCTGTTGCCGTGCCCGTCACAGGAAGAAGTACGAGAAGGAAATCTGCAACGAGATAAGGTACATTCACTAAAAACATCAATGGCACTGGCTCACAGATGCAGAAAGCTCCCAATTGATGGAAGAATATTTAACACTCTGTGGTCTCTGCTATATGATGACAAATGTGTCTCGGGTTGTATAATACTGGATTAAATGTAGGCATCAAAAATGCCATAGGTTATATGTGGTAATTACTCACAGCTCGCCATGTAGTTTGGCCTGTGGTCATCTCACACACACACACACACACACACACACACACACACACACACACACACATATCTCCAATAGCCCCAACAACCATGAAAATGTTTTTTCTCCATCAGCGTTTTTTTTTTTACCCCTCCTCAAATAAACAGCTGGGGTAATCAGTTTGAAAGCTTTGTTTGCTCTGTGGCTCCTGTGTCATGTCTGCTGCTGGCTGCCCCCCCACCCTCCCCTCACCAACTACTCCCCATCCAGCCCACGAGCTCTGTACAACCCCTGGGCTTACTATCACTCTGCTGCGGACTGAATCTGTCTAAGACCACAATGTGACACTCGCGCTGTAGGACAAAGAGGATTAGACCACTGGTCCTGTCTCGTACACACACACACACACACACACACGTTCACTGGACCGCCACAGCATGAAGCTGAGGACTAAACAAGCTGCAGCCCCTCGGGCTCCGTTTGATTGAGCATTTAACTGGATTATTGCTGCTTATTAGTTGTTAATGTGGTGGCAGAGGAAGCAGAGGGCATAGCTGTACTTGGTTGCTCAGCTCAATCTCTACAGGCTATTACACAGTCAGTGTGGCTGAGCACTACGGACATTGCCCCAACCAATCAAACGGGCCAACTCTAATTATTTGTCCCTCTTTATTGAGTCCAGTCATGTTTCGCTCTTGAAATGACTCATGTATTCATTGTTTTCCTCACTGTGGGCGGTAAGCGCCAGACATTCCAGACTTCGATGTGTCAGCCAACTTTATTCTGATTTATAGCACCTTCCATAATGCTGTTCCATATTCAAACTCTGACTTGACTCTCATGCTAGCTTGTGAAAGTGAGTTTACGGTCTTATCTTATTGTCTAAATGTACTGCTGTCTGTTTCCTCTCAGAGAGGATGTGCCCCCTCCGAAGAGTCGCGTCTCAACGGCGCGCAGCTTCACCGTGGGCAGCCAGCGTTCCTCCCTGGGCTCCATGTCGCCCTCCAACCTGCACGAGTACGCCCTGAAGCCCCAGTACGACAAGATTCCCTCGTCAGAGGACTTTGAGAGGCCTCCGAGCCACGCCCCTCTGCCCCCGCCCACTGCTGCCAGGATGGCCGGCCCCAACCTCAGCCGCATGGGGGCCATCCCCGTCATGATCCCTGCCCAGAACAGGGAGGGCTCCATCGTCTAGCCTGTCCTCTTCTCGAGGAGGGGCCGTGCAACGAGGGGGAGTCAGCGGCGGAAGGGAGTAGGACACAAGCCAATGAAGACGGAGCTGGGATGGGCTGACTCGCCTGACTTTTAGCTCCTCATTATTTTACGAGTATATAGTATACTCCTCTTATGAAGGCGCTACTGAGAAGAGAAATTGAGTTGTACTGGAATCAATACAGAGCACATTAACTTTTTATCAAATACAAAAACAAAATTTCTATGAATTTAACTTCCTGGACTTTCTCACTGAAAAATTAAATTGTGTGGATATAAAGCAGAATGGTCAATATACAAATTATATTGTACATAAGTGAATGCATGTTTTTTTTATAGACGGCCCTTGCTGTGGAGACATTGTATGTTCAAAACAGACCCAGGCCCCTAAGTGGCCAGCTATACAGCTGTATGCATGCATGTCTGTAGAAACTTGTGTGTGTGTGAGAGAGAATGAATATAAGTGTATGTTTGTGAATGGGAGTATGGAAAATGTGTATTTCATTTATCATCTTTTAATGCCTACATAACAGTTTGATCATCTGTCAGGCAATCCAGTCTCTGCTCGTTTTTGACATTTTTTTTAATTCCATGAATTTATTTTTAAACTTTTATCTTCTGACCTTTTGGAGAAATTGTAAGACAGGCTTATTAGAAAGACAGTCACAGATTTTTAAATAGTCCTTCGACTGAGTTGAAAAATGTCTATTTCGGTCCGCTTGTTTTCTGTTGAACCGTTTGCTGTTTGAATTGTCCAGTCTGGGTTTGGGGGGGGCTGAAGTGGACAGGATTGGCTGGTGGTGGGGGGGAGGTTCAGGCCACCACATCTTGTGATTGGGTGGATTATTGCCTCTTGACCGAGCTTAAGAAAACAATAAAAGAGCGGCCAGCCCTCCTTTTTAGAGGTAGAAATAAGGGGGGTAGCTGGACAGCAGGGTTCACTGAGCAATCCGCTTTGATTGTGTTTGACTATCAGCAGGCCTCCCCCCCCCCCCCC
>NW_022280048.1:6928552-6951873 GCF_004355925.1 Anarrhichthys ocellatus | reverse complement strand
CCCCCCCCCCCCCCCCCCCCCACACACACTAGCAGGACAAGAGCACCGAGTCTTAATTTATCATCGGTAGCATCACCCCCCCACACTCAGATGCCCGGCATATGTAATCCTCCTCATTTACAGTCGCATTACAAGGAGCCAATATCTTGATTAACCTTCTCTCTGTGGTCAATATGAAACCTTTCATGGCTTCTGTAGCGTTAATTGGACTTCTCAATGAAGGATGTGAAGCCTGCCTACATGAAGAAAGTGGCCACAAAGGGGAACAAATGAGAAAAGCCATTGCATGCTGAATTGTGCCGCTCTGATTCCGCTTTACAAGCACTTCGGTTTGAGCTCATTGTGCAGTCTCAGTGCTGGATAATATAAATGTTCAGTCAGTCAGTGTAAGTAAGTTGCCATCGGTCAGTCCATGCAGTTTGTGGGTTATTCTACTGTTAAACTGCGCCCATTCTTCCATTGTTTGCAAAAATGTTTGGAAGCCCAACATCTCATCTTTTCTGCTTTAAAAAAAAAAAAAAAAAGCAAACCCAGTATGAATACTTGGAGTGGTCAAACTGTTTGTTTTTGCTCCGACGCCTTATTCTACTCTTTACTGCAGCCTTACACACCTCCCCTCAGCTCACCTCAGCAAAGCCCTCACAGCTGGATTCTAATAACTTCTATTGTGCCTTGAGTTGTGTCGTAGCACCTACGCCATTGTGCGCTGTGCAATGTGCAGTAGCATCATCCCGGATGGCCATCATAGTCCACAGCCACTAGAACAATATAATAATCAGTACACAGTGACCCTATCGATTGCTTTCCATTGCCTCGGTCACTTCAAGTCCAGGATGTCCCCACACTGCATACAAATTCCCCCATAGCTTAACAAAAACTCCAACACTGTCTTAAAGCTTTGATTTTGTATTCCAAAACATGAAGTCATGGTTTTTTTTTTTTTGGTTTTTTTTATTCAAGATGAAGTAAATTTGTTCTTTTTTAAAAAAAAAAAAAAAAACACCATTTCTGGTTCTGGCTGTGTGTATAAATATCCTGTTGAAGTAACCCTATGTAATCGCAACACAGTTGAATGATATAAAGATGGTGTATATGTGATACTCTGCCGTGCTGTGCTTGGCAAGTCTATATCTAAAACCGAAGAGGAGGCGCGGCATGGGTCTCTAGTTAGTACAGTATAAATGCTCCCTTGTATGATTGGAGATGTCTGCCATTGTGTGAGTGTAAGTCTTTGTGTGGATTCTGGGATCTAAGGGGAGGTGACAGATGTTGGAACATCTCGGCCCCTGTACTTCCTGGCAGATTTGTTGTCGCACCTATTTTCTAACACCAAGGAAAGTGAGACCCGGACCTGCCTAGACAAAGAAATGACATCTGTCAGTTCCTCTTAAACACTATTTTGTGTGTCTGTTTGTGTGTGTTGTGTTTGTGTGAGCAAGTGTATTGTACATGAAGGGAGTTTGCTGTCAGGATGGGCCCCTGTAGAATTCTAGTTAGACATTCACCTGCTGACAAACTGTACAGAGCTCTCAGGGGACGGTCCCGCGTCTGTCCTTCTGTGCTCAGAACATTAACTACTAACCATATTAACTGTAGCTTTGAAATCAGCGTACTAATATTGTATGAAGAACTCCTTTTGAGGTTTACACTCTGTGAAAACCTTTTTATTTTTCTTCTTTTTGTGTGTATTTTTTTGTGCTGTATTTTTGAATAATAAAAGTCCATGAAATCAAGCTAGAATAGCCAGCCCCTGTTTGTTTGTTTGTTTACTGAAGCAGGAGCTTTTGTTGACTTGAGCATGAATAAACTCAATCTCTCTCCTCTCCAGTGGTGCGCGCTCTCCGGGGACTCGGCTTCCTGCAGCGTTTTGACTGTGATCAATTTAAATCAGCCAGTGAATTCCACCCTTAACGCCAGGTGAGGTGACTTTCTAACCACTTAATGACTAATTCATCAGTTAAGTGAGGCAGGCACAGCCGCCACCTGCCGTCTCCAATGCTCGCCATTGAGCTTTGGTATAAACATGCAAAGGTTTGTGTCCTGGCTCAGCTACCTGCAGTATTAGGCCGCTCATCCCCTAGGCTTCTTTTCCCCCCATTCCCCTGCTGCACTATTTTGTCCATAGCATCGTGGCCATTTGTGACAACATTTGCCCAGCTTATTTTTTTTTTTTTTTTTCAATTGCACCCACCCCCCCCCCCCCCCCCCCCCCCCCCCCCCTGTAGTTAATGTGGTGGGTAACTACTTTCAATGCAAGCCAACATTAATCAAAGTTGTACAAAATTAGCTCTGCAATTAAATCAGCTGAATGGTGCAAAATGCCTGGTTAATGACTGAGGGGACAGATCGGGCTGGTGTTGGTGGTGCATGCTGCTCTTCTGACCACTGTCGCCGTCCTCGCTCTCTTTATACACTTAACTACATGCTGGTTATCTTGACGTGTGGATGGATCGATTATCAGCCACTAGCTCCACTGTGTGCAGGCAGTTGACGGGTAGTCAATAAAAAGACTAAAGCACTTAGTAGCAGTGCTAAGCGGACGTCCATTGCTGTAATTGCATGTCAGTAATAGATGGGGCCCCAGAGCACTGATCTGTGGCTAGTCGAAGTCCCTCGTGGATCCTAATGGCCCCCCAGCAGATCTGCACATCGGGGGTTCGGCTGCACTGATACCTGCACACTCACAGCCGTGCCCCACAAATGGACGTGTCGGGACATAATGCCACTTTGATGGCCGTGCATTCAAAACATTCATTAAAAGGACATTAGTGACGTGTGCTGCTGCACGTGCGCAGATTAGATTTATGGACTAAAGGCTGCTCTCATTGAATGAATGCACAATGAGTCATGCATCATCCCTCAGTGTCTTCCTGCCCAATATCTATTTGTGAATTGTTTTCACTTCACATAGCTGAAGGGAGAGAGTGGTGTTGTGCTAAGCACCTGGGGATTTGTGCCTGCCTCCTACTTCCCCGGCTCCCTCCCTTCTGCCTGGGTAAGGTATTAATTGTTTGCAGAGATCAAGGAGGTTGGTATTGCAAAAAAAAAAAAGAAAAAGCCCATTGGTTCTCCAGGAGGGTTTCCTTGGCAACCTTATCTGGTTGTAAACAGTCTAAGCCGGCTGCTAGCGGGATGATTTATCTTGTAAAGCGTGATTCGCTCCCTGCTAACAAAAGAGGCCTCTAAAAAGCACGGGTCTCATCAAAGTCGCTCTCCTCCAGCGTGACGTCTGCTGTCACCGGCGTTAAGCTTGCTGCCGTTTTTAGAAACCTCAGTCAGGTTGGGAGAGGCTTGCAGAGGGAATTCTGGGGTAGGATAGAGCTGTATGCATATGCATGAAGAGCCAGCTCCGTTGGCACAGCAGTGCATTAACATTGTGGCTTGGCGCTCTGAGCACTTTGGATGTAAAATGACGCAGATTATGATGTGAATGCAAGCTTTTACAGCTACATCGGATAAAGCCTGAGGAGCTACAGCCATTCTTCTGGACATGGTCCCTCTTGTTTCCGGCCCCTGTAATATTTAGATGGATACAGTGGAACTCTTATAAATCCTTAAGTCCTACATTTGGGGTGTAAAATTATCTTGTTTTTTTAATTCATCGTCGTCCATCCAACTTTAATGATCATAATAATTATATCACACATGTGGGAGGGCAAGTAAGCACAGACGACTGCAGTAATTATAACAACGCAACCAGTCTGTCTGAGACGACTCTTAAATGAAAGCTGACAGTCTGAACTTTAAATGCGCAGTCATTGTGCCATGTGAAATTAAATGGAATTGGAGGAGGAGGAGGAGGCCCAACATCGATGTGTCACCATGCAAACACTCACGGCACTCAACCGTATGTCGCCTTGAACAACCTGTGTGTTGTGGCTGGAGAGACGGCGGAGGGTATTCTGCGGAGAGGGGGAGTCGAGTCCAAACCGGAGGCGATCATCCCGCTCTCTCTGCTGCTCTGCAGACAGCCCAGATTTCTCAGGAGGCCTACCCAGCTGCCGTGTACTCATTTGTCAGTCTTCCTCGTCTCCCCGTCTGGGAGGAGAGCTTCTGGTACCCCACCTCAACCCGTCTTCCCTTTGGTCGATACAAAGTCATCTGTTAAGGACTGGCCTCTACGCTCGCTGCATCTCAGCACCGTTTTGGGATCACTATTCCGACCTCCACGCTGCTCACATTTCTATGACTAATATGTGACTTTTTGATGGATGACCTCCCCCTCCGTGCCCTCGGGGAGAAGTGGGGAAGCAGCGGTGGACGCACGCTGAGATTACACTCCAGTCCGAGAACATCATGTCACATATCAAGATCTCCTCCTCTCTGGCGGGACTCAGTCTGGTGAGCTTCATGGATCAGTGAGGTGACGCTCATCAGCAGATGTGACATTTTACTCTCCTGCTAAAGCGTGAGCGTGTAGCACTAGAGAAAAAAAGAGAGAGAGAGAGCAACACTTAGCTCTTTACCACAGGAGACACCCCTTTCGTGTGGGGGAAAGTAACGTCATCAGAGTTGCTCGTCAACCTGCTTCCATATAGAAAGAAAGGGAACAAAGGAGAGGACACGAGATGGTTCAGAGGCAGGCCCACCTGGTTTAGTATCCTCTCAGTGCTACACACGCACGCACACACACACACACACACACACAGTTCTTTTGATCTTTTCTTATCTATCTTCCATGGCTGAAACAGACCAAGATGGAGGTTACACAGTGCAGCCCAACTCAGTCTTTACAATGTGATTTGTACTTTTAATCTGCACCTCGGCCGGACTCTATTATGGGTGATCATTCTCCAATGCCATGTCATCAGAAGGGCACAATGGAGGCCGGCAATAAAAACGTAGCCTTGGCAAGGGAATGGGGCTCAGTTTCCCCTTTTTTTTTCTCCCTCTGATGATTGGGGTCATCTCTATTATTACCTCAGTGATGTATCGTACATGTGTCTCTCGGTGTCTCCCCATGTATGTGTTCATTCATATTGGTGCTGGTCGTGTGTATCCATGTGCAGTAGCATCACCCTTAGTGGCCACAGTGAGGGGCAAAGGTCAGGGTGGTGATTTAACAAGACGGGGCAATCCCTTTTCCCAAGCAGACCCCCCCCCCCCACCCCACCATCTCAGGCTATTTCCAGCCCAGTAATTAGACGATGTCTTTTCTTCATGCCGGACACGTACCTCAGGCCACCTTCACAGGCTGAAACCTCCCCTCTGTGCAGCTCTCGGCTGTCACAGAGTTAAATGAGACTGAGGCTCTGGATGGGGCTGAATTGGTGGGATTGCCTGGCAACACCATTCAACATATATAGAAACTTTATTCAAACATCAAAATGTCCATGCTCATTGGGGAGCATCATCGAAATTACTGTCAGTGTTTGAATCTTTCATTTTTCCCAAAATGTTTGATGTTTAGGAACTTTCCCCCCTATGCAAGTGAATAAAAGGAATGTTAGTGAGTGACATCACATGCAGAGTGGGTTAAGCTGTTAAATCATCTTCAACTTCCTCTCACTCCAACAATCGTCACTCTTCATATATATATATACTGTATATTTTTTTATTATCAAAACATAGAAGAATGTGTCCTTGATGTCCTCAACTTTTCTTCAGAAATTGCATTATCTAGTTATGAATTGCTGTGCAAATTCCCATCGAAATCATCAGATTTGTATGGGCAGGGAATTCTACTGAAGATAATTTGATTCTGATAGAAAGAATAAAATGGATTTGATCATGACATTTTGTTGTGTCAGACATAGTGTAGATTCCCATTTCCTTTCCCACAGTATAGGTTTCACAAATGGTGTTGCTTGGGGATACCGAGAAGGTTTGGTATGTAGGTACAGTGGTGGACAAAATATTGGGAACACCGTTCAATATAATGTAATCCAATGCTGCAGTACAAATATATAACAATGACTATGGTTACATGTGGATAAAATATAAACTATTATAAGCTTCACAGTATATTAATTGCTGGTCTATATCAGACATGAAATGGTCCTTTTAATTTGTCCCAGTTCTGCATAGCCTATGTTAATTATGAATTAGTCGCTGTATTTTTTTAATCATCAGTGATCTCCAGTAGATCCTCAGAGGAGATTAATGTTGGTCATCCTAAAAAATGATCTTACAACACAATTCTTCTGAGATGGATTTCAATGGACAAAGGTCCTTGACCGAAAACCTGTCTGAACCCCAGCATTAAAACCGCATATGATCGATTGTTACCTATTTATTTGTAGACATGTTTAGTTTGTATGGGATTCACTTTAAATCCATATAAAGTAAATCCTGATATAGGTGTATGAGGCAATATATATAGCGAGAGTTTTTATCTATTTCTTTATTTCTTTCAAGGTTATTTTATGTTTATTATGTAATTATTAATTTATCCACCATCTGTTATATTCAAACGAATGGGGCGTGGTTTTCGCGCGACAGGTGTGTGTAGTCCGCTGATTAAGCGTTTCCACCTAGTTGCGATTATCACTTTCCGGCAGTGGTGTATAAAGTACCCAAAAGCCATACTTAAGTAAACGTAAAGATACCTTACTGGAAAATGACTCCAGTAAAAGTAAAAGTCACCTATTAGAATACTACTTGAGTAAAAGTCTTAAAGTATCTGATATTTATTGTACTTAAGTATCAAAAGTAATTTTCTGATATTAAATGTACTTAAGTATTGAAAGTAAAAGTACAAGTAAATGCTGTTAATAAAAAAGCAAAGGGTCAGAATTTTGAGAATTATGAAGTTTATTCTTTTAAGTGCTGTGGCACCATCACCAAGGACATGGAGCTGTGTTGACAATAATTGGGTTGGCTGTGATCCATCCAGGAGCAACAATGTTCAACATAATATATTGTACATAAGTATACTTTTGCATCTACTATGAACTTATCATAATTCTCCGAAAAGCAATATGACCCTATGAAGGAGTTGTAACAGTGCGTTTATAAGTATGCTCATTCCGACTAGAGGATGTAGAGGGCAAATGCATAATGTTGTGTTCAACAAAAAACATCCACTTGATGCATCAGGTCAGTGTTGTGAGAAAGGACACCTGCCTTGTAAACTCCTGTGGGCCTGATTTGAACACAATAGGCAAAGGTTTTGCTCAAGCTGAATCTGCTACCATCATAACTCCATCTGATCATCCACAAAATGACTCAAATATCAAAACATGATCAATACTAAAGCAGCACCGAAAGTAACAACCCAGTCATTACTGGAAACTGAAAAATGTCCTGTTCATCTTCAAAAGACAATTCTGATACAATGTAGCTTCTTTACATTCTATGTAAAGAAGCTACAGTGTATAGAATGATTCTATTGAAGTTATTCCTTTTTTAAATGTTTTAGACGAGTCACTAATCACTTTAAAAGAGTGATTATAGCTGATTTAACTTACAGACATGAGATTGATCTTCTCATGTCACTCTCTTTATACAATGATATAAATTCATCCCCGTTTTATTGATATCTTACGAAAAGTTACTCCTCATTTTTCGTGAGTTTTTCCTGCAAAAGTCCAGCAACATGAGTCTGTTTTCGCTTGTTACGCGCATACTGTCTTTCCAAAATAAACTTCCATCTTCACAGGAAACAACTAAGGTTTAGGCGATGAAACTACTTAGTTAGGTTGAGGAAAAGATCGTGGTTTGCGTTAAAATATCTACGGAAGTGGCGTTGCTTAAGTACGGAAGTCACGTCACAAATAAATCAACATTGGCTTCTCGTTTAACGCACGGCACAAACTGCGGCCTCCTGGAGGAAACACCAGTGTTTGTTTGACCCATCCACCTCTCCTCATCCCACCCGTCCTGTGTGGAATTCTACTCGTGTTGTCGCTCGCTAGCTTTAGCATATAGCATCCTGGGCATCACTGGGAATCTAAACACCGCGGCTTTGAGAGCACTTGTTTTGCGCATTAACGTGATTAACCAATGATTTAACTTGCACGCTAGGACCACTGATTCACCAAACCTGCTTGCTCGCAGTCTCTGTTCCACCACAGTCCCCGACGTTGGTCTCATGATTCATTTGTTTCTAAAGATAGATTTGATTTTGTAGCGAGTAACGAAGGTTTCAGGGGAAATGTATCGGAGTAAAAGTATCAGTTTCCTTCGCAAAATGTAGTGAAGTCAAAGTAAAAGTCAACAGAAATATAAGTAGTAAAGTAAAGTACAGATATCCAAAAAAACGACTTAAGTACACTATACACCACTGCTTTCCGGTCTGTTGCCGAAGATGGCATAGTTTTCATGATGCCTGCAAGATTAACCACTGATAAATGTTCATTTCGTGCATGAAGTTGTCGACGCACTTTCACCTCCACGCACCTGCAAACGGGCGAAAGGTTTCAAGTTAACGTTACGTCCACAATTACGAGGGTGAGAAAAAAACCTGTTAACACTCCGACGGCCCGCGGGCTTCAGGCTAACATAGCCTAGCCTTTAGCCTAGCTTGATGTCTGTAATGTTGCACGTGTTTCTTCGCTGGAGTTTGCGCGTTTCTAATGAGCCAACTTTGTGTGTTTTTTCCTCTTACCATCCGAGAAAGACCAAGACACGGGTGTAGTGGGGGTGTGTGTGTGTGTGTGTGAGGGCATTATGTTACATGTCAATGGGGAAGTCAGACACATAGTCTTGAGTGTAAGTTCAAGATAGCAGCTATGAGATGTGTTACTGTTACCTTTTGGTCAACTATGTTTCCTGTCATTTGAGAAATCAAAGACTGAACCAGAAAGTATTTTTACTCTAATATGCATGCCGATTGCTTCTGTCATCATTATGTAAAATACATAAAGAAATAGCCACTTGGATATAATCTTGGTAATGCTTTTGGTTGTTAAAAGTTATTATGACCTAAATGTTCAAAGTCACTTAAATTGAAATGATTTCAAATGAGTTGTGAACTTAATTCAATCGACAACTATAGTGATTCATCTTAAAAAAAATATAAGTCCTAAACATTTTCTGTTTTTTTGCTCATCTAACGTTATGACAGTAAACTGAATATATTTAAGTTGTGGATGAAACAGGACGTCATCCTGAGCTTTGGTAAACACTCTTTTTTTTTCCACACCAGAAACGTGTCCCCATTGATGAGTTTTTCCTGTTTCTGAACTACCTGTCAACTGGATGCACCCAGAGGAAGCATGGCCACCGTTTTGATGTCCACCACACAACGGTCAGCAGAATCACTGTAACATGGGCTGACTTCCTCTACTGCCTTCTTGGATCTGTGTGCACATGGGTGACACAAATCCCATCTACAAATCACTGATTATGGAACTCAGGCGCTCACATTTTTTGTTGCAGTGAATATGGTGATAAACACATTGACACACCTGTATTAAAATATGTCAACATTTGCAAATCAGCAACACCTGCAACATTTTCTCAAATATTTTTTTTTCTCACACAAACAAAAGTCAACACCTGCTTGAATCTGCCGCGAAGAGTATGAAATGCAGTTTCTGCACGCTCTCATTTTTGCACCACATAGCACGCCCTTAAAAGTGAGTGTGGAATACATTTCTTTTAGCAAAAAAAAAAAAGCATTTTAAACTTGCATGAGGAGATTCAAACAGTTGTACTTGTTGATTTGTGTTTGTGCTAGAAACATTTAAAAGAAACATGTATTTGTTAGAAAATTAACTCTCATTGCATGAATTCACATACTAATTTGCTGATGCACAAATGTATGACTTCACCAACTATAACAAATGTGAGCGTGTTTTCTTTAATTTGTAGATGGGGTTTGTGTACTTGCAATGAAGAGTATGAGAAGGGATACCTGTTGTTTGTGGGAGAGAAAAAAAGTTTTGCAACTTCTAAAACATTTTACTCTGTGATACACGTGTGACTACAAATTCCACTGTCACAGGTGCTCATACAACTTTCTGTTCCTACAACTCCCACTGCACCTTTTAAGGCCATGGTAGGCATGGCAGCACGTGGTGCTGCCGGAGGTTGTGCTATATTATCCGTCATTGAAAAATTTGAGGGCCGAAACTTCAAGTCTATTGAAAAACGATGGATGTAATAATTTCCTAAATTCCCAACATGTTTTTATCTTTCATCATGAAATATCCTGCTTCAATCCAAATTTATCACCGTTTAGTCGTTCAAAACCTTGCTGCAGCTCACAAACAAAGGGAGGTTTGTACTGTTCGTACTGTACGAGCAGACATTCAAAGCTTCATTCAAAAACCTTAATAGAGGCTTTGAATGGATGTCGATACCGAGCGGAAATCTCTGAGGCTGAAAAATGAAGCGAGTAGTGCCAAAAACTGAAGGTCATTAAATGGCCACTTGAGGTTGGCTCCAAAAGGGAGTTAATCTCCGTAGACAGCAGAAATGAACATTTACAGCCTGGTGCTAAAAATGGTTTTGGTCTCTGGTGTCTTCCTCATCATGACTTACCCGTTTGAATTATATTAAGGCTCAATGTCATTTAAGGCTGTTTTGAGTGACAGGCGGGTGCCGCCACAGCCACTAGCTGTCTGCTATGTGTCACCTCGACTATGTTTCAGGCAAATAAGCTTTCTCTACTGGGCCTGGTTTTACACCCTGTGAATTTAAAGTTACTTTGAACGAACACAATTATTAATAGCAGGGGTGGGAGTAACAATTTATTCCCACCTACTCAGTTTACTCTCTGTAAAATAATTTTATTTACTTTTACTTGTAATTTAACTTTTACTAAAGTACTATTTATCATAAGTATTGCGCTACACTTTTGGGGCCTTTATGACACTTATGTTAATTCTAATTACGTTCAAAGGGAAATACAATAAAAAAACCATAAAATGCAATTTTCCACTCGCCAAAAAGTTCCGACAGCTCCTTCAGTGTCAAAAATGAAATAGTTGTTCCAAAAGCTGTTCCTCCACACCTTATTTTGGACAGTTTGCAGTTGTGACAAATGGGTGCATCTCTGCAAAAAATACTTTCATACAAGAGTAATTATATTAAAATTATGAATTATCCACAAAATAAATAGAGAATATTATTTATCAGTGCAGATTTCCACTTTTTGTTTCATACACTAAGGTTGGTTTTATTGTCTAAACATGGTTCAACTTCAAATTCATGCAATTAAAAGTCTGAATTTATTTATTTTCATTGTATAGATGGTGGCAGGTTCACTGGTATTTATACAGTCCGTGGGAACGATGGAAGAGTCTTCAGTGTTGTCCAAATTCAGCATATCTTTGTAATTCTATTCATGAATATTATGCAATTCTCCTCTTCGTGTTAATGTTAACTATATAACTATCAATTCTATAAAAGTGTATTGTTGTTGCATGTTTTTTGCTTTAACTGTCAGTTGTGTTGCAAGACAGGTGGTTTTATATGTTACACACTTGTATATATGCAGCTATATATAAGTTATGTGATTTGTGATCTTGCGCTGTAAAAATATGATTGAATTGTGTTTCATGCAAAATATTTAAATTTCATTGGCTGACATTCAGACTTAATTTAGTGTGATTTACACTTCCCAAGAATGTCATTCTTCAAGTCTAGAACTTCAGAATTACCTGAAGCTGACATTCCAGCCCATTGAAGGATCTCACTTGCTTGTTGGTTCTCAAAGGAAAGACTCGTGGTGCTGGGGAGGAGCAACAGACGAGGACGTCAAGGTGAAGAGAGGTGGACCTGAAAAACCCTACCGTCTGTACACAGCTGGAAACGAAACAGTCAAATTACATGATTTTTATATTGTAATGATTTTGTGTCTGCCATGTGTTTTTTTGCGTAGCCATCCTCTAGAAAGCGCTGGAGGAGGAGCTGGAGAACCAAAGGGAGGCTGATCAGAAGAAGCTCAGCTGCCTCCAGACTAGACTGAGACGAGCAGAGGATGCTGGACGAACTCAGTAAGGAAACACCAGCAAAGCAAAATATTGGTTCAGTAAGTATAGGATGACATAACAAATTCACAATATAGTATGTCAATAGAAATGTCATAACAATATCGGTATATTATGTCATAAGTCATAGAAATATCATTAAAAAACAAATAAGTGTAGTATGCCAAAAACAAGAAAAAACAACTATAGAATGCCATGAGAAAACTGTCAGCGCCAAAAAAGCATTATAAAAATATCATATAGCAATATAAAATGTCAAAGTTAAAGTGTGTCATTAAACTGTCATTGTATAGTATGTAAAAATGTGCTACACGTCTACAAGTATTGTAGAGTATGCCCTAAAAAAGTAAGAAATATCAAATTATAGTATGCAGTCGTAAAAATGTCACAGTAAAATATGCCTAGTACATACTGTACATATATAATGTATAGTGTAAATATATACAGTATGTATAAATATCATAGTACCGTATTGTAAATAGTACATAGTATAGTGTGAAGGTCGTCCTAAAGCACAGGAAACAAGATGAAACCTGTAGGATTAAGGTGCGTTGTTTTCATGATAATATCTGGGTCAGCATGATGAACCTTGACTATCTTGTTGAGAAGTAAGAATACATAACAAGCAGGAGTAGCGAAATGCAACATGTCTGGAGGACCCCTTCATCAGTTGGGATAAACAAACAGTTGTCCTGTTTTCTTCTGTCACATTGTATCTGTGTTTGTCTTTTGAAGGTCATGGCTGCGTGAGAACGTTCCTGCCTACAGAGAGACAGCGCCCAAGTGTTTATCTCCATCTGCTGTACGTATTCATGTTGGTTTGACACACAGCTTCTGTAATGTCTTTCAAGCCTCATCTTAAGACACTCCAGTCCAGTCAAGCTATCATTCAGAGGGCCTAACATCAAACAAGACATGTACAGTATGACCAGGGAAGATCAAAAGAATCTATTAAGGTTAATAAAACAAATCTGTATTTTGAAACGGGCGTACAGCTGCAAGCGGCTTGCCAGAAAACGTTTACATAGAGGTTTAAGCAAATATGCCTCATCTCATCCTGACCACTGTGAGCAGTCAGTGTGAAAAGATTATGGGATACATACGTCTGAAGCATTATGCTAATGTCCCTGGGTTCAGCAGAGGCTCTGTGCACTAATACAGCAGTTCATATTTGAGGCCAGCTCTTGCTCTTTTGATCTCCCTTCCAGAATTTAACATTCGATGATTCAACTAATGATGAATGAACCAACTCTGTTTGGGAGGCCTGAGCATCAGCTTAATCCCAGTAGAGGAGCCGACAGCGGTACTGGTAGGCTTGTGTTCATGGGCTTTTTCTCAGGAGAGCAGAAACACCAGGGGAATGTTACCACCGAGAATGGGATGCCTTCCCATTTATAAACAAGAAAGTATTTTTAGGAGCGTTTCAGTGTGTTTGTTTGGATGTGATTAACTGTTGGTCAGCAGGAAGAAAAGGCTATGAACATTCCCACATAATAATTGTTTTTTTCCTAGGGTGTACTAGTCAGGGCCAGAGCATTGTACTACATATAATGAAGGTCATAGTGAGGATATGTACAGTACAGTCGGTAAGAAAGGGACATCGGATCTCAGTAGGTGTGTCCCAGATAGTTGTATTTCTCTCAGGGTTTAATCCTCCGTGTTTTGCGTAACCCAGAGACTAGCCAGTTCCCAGAGACAGGTTTTGTTTACATTAACGCTGAGGCGTCAAATGTTCATGTGAGCACAGAGAGGTGCGCCACCAGTTATGAGACAGATGACTCTCAGTATTGGGATGAATTCCAGGCTTCAGGGTTCAGCCTGTTGACAGGCGAGGACCGTGGCTTTATTTGCTTCCTGGCTGAGTGCAAACACACGGACGAGACTCCCAAAGGAGTGTCGTGTTTGACTCGCCACTCTGCTCTTCCTGTTTGACAGCATGTGTGATGACGGTGTTCCTTTCAATGCAGGTAAATACCAAGGGTATGATGGTGGTCAGAGGAAGTCAACCTGCCAAACTGGTTCTCCTCTCTCAGGTCAAATGAGATGACATTGCCAATGTGTGCTACCTGCTGTACAGCATCCATCCACTGAAACTCTCCTTTGTCTCCCCTTACAGTGTTGGAGTGTACTCCGCTGCCACCTTGTGTTCAAAAAGCTGTTTACATGACCAGAGGGACGTGGCGCAGTACAGGTGTCAAAGTAAATAAGGAGGTAAATTAAGTTTCTGAGAGTGTAACAGCATCATGGTAGAGTTATTAACATTCACTCAGCGTTTCAGGGATTCCCCTACAGCCATTAACAAACTGTCTTCTGTCAAAACATTGAACTCGTTGTTTTCAGCACAACACGTCTTATTTAGCACAAAACACAAGTAGGCTGCTCATTAAACCTTGGTAACTGCAGCAAACAGTTCTAATAAAATAGTACAGCTGAAACTCAATCTGCAGCACTTTTCATGAAATGCTTAATAATCGAGGTAATTCCAAAAGTGTATGCTCAGTCTTTATGATTGCAAATGGAATACTTTGTGTTTTTGAACTGTTGGTTGAACAGAACAAGTAATGTGAAGACATTAACTTGGGCTGTGGAAAAACGTGATGCTCATTTTTCACTATTGTCTGACAAACAAAATGTTTTACTTATTTACTTGTTTCCTGGCCTAGAAAGGCAACAACAAGCTACATAACACAAGATACAGTACACCCTTATTTTGGAATCAGGAATACAAATTGTGTTGTTCAAAATACTACAAAACAACCTCATTGGCATCTGTAAACAACCCAAGACCCGGTCTGATACCATAAAAATGCATAATACCAATCAAACAATAACTTTTTGAGGCTTCAATATTCTAAAATATCAAAAACAAGGCAGCTCAAAGAGAGAACCAGTTTTCTGCAGCACTGACTTTGATCGACACCACTTTGCCCTTTTGTATCTCATTGCAGGTCGGTTCCTCTGACGGATAATCAAGAAAAGTTTTCGCAGTGTAAGTACCTGCTAATAAGTTGTTTATTTGATCAGTTTAACAAGCTAATTGAGAGTTTTTCGTTGGATCAGTGTCAAGCTTTCACAACATGGAACCTCTGTAGTCCATGGAGTAACCACATCCATCACTTACTGATCTGTAAAACTCTAGAGGAGCTGCGTCGTCTCAGTCCTCTCTGTTGTTTTTATGTCTGTTGTCAGTGTTCGGTCTGATAAAGAAGTTGCATTTGCACTGAAACCCCATCAGACGCCCGGCTGTCAGACCTCATTAATCTGAAGCCTCTGTCTGTCAGCACAGTGGATAGTGTCTCTCTATTGCTTCCAGGCACTTACTTCATGAGATTCTTGATAGCGATTGCATCTGGCTGCAGTTTAGGGTAATTACATCCACTCTGGCTGAATGAGTAGCTTTGACCTAAATGATATTGGTGTGAATACTCTGACTGGATGCTCACTTTGTGCACCGTTTCCTCATAAATAATGAGTATTGCAGGATTTTCCAGTAGTTGTTTCAATCCATCAGTAGATGACTTCTAGATGTTTAAAAATATGTTTGTGGTTTCTCATGTCCGTCCATCTGAGCCTCGCCCCGGACCTTCGCAGGATGTGGCATATCGAGGGGAGGAGCTTAGATACATTAAACCTGCAGCGGAGGCTCAAAAGCCAGTTTCTGTCCAGTGGAAGGAGGATTTGTAGCAACATCCAAAAGCAGTTTACTCAGCGACAGTGTAGTTTCCTTTGCCGGTGCTTAGATTAGGCTGTTCCAGGAATAGCTGATAGAAGCAGCCAGCAGCTGAAGGGAGAGCACAATAGCTGTGATGCAGAGATTGGAGGTGGATCACATACCTGCATGTAGATGGTCTCTGAACTGCTGACCAGGCTGGAAGGAGTTAGTTTCACAGAGAGATGAGCTGAAATGATTGAACAACGAATGATATGATTTATTTTCAAAGCAGAAACAGCAGACGGTTTCTAGTTCCAGCTTCAGAAATGTGAAGATTTGCTTCTTGTCTTCATTTTCTAAAAAGCATCTTTTGATTTTAAACTGTTGGACATGACGAAGTAAATGGTCATTCTTAACACTCGAGAAATTATCAGCATTTTCTGATAATTTCAACTAAATTATTATTTAAATCAATCATCAGCAGATTCACATTTATTGAAAAAAAATGAAGTTGCAACCAATGTTCACTTCTTACTTAACGATGATTTAATGTCTGATTATTTTCTTGATTAGTTATTCGGTCTGTTAAATATCAGAAAATAATCAAGCCCTTATTGATGTTTCAGGCCAAAATCCAAAGATCTTTGATTTACAGAGATATCAGGAAGAGAAACGCAGCAAATCCTTTAAGAACCTTAAACAAGACCCTGATTAGAGCTTGTACATGACTGAACAATTCCAGAAAATATTCACATTTGAGAAGCTGGAACCATTGCTAAAAAAAAAGTAGTCTTGCAGCAGGGCGCCCTCTCCTGGTCCAGAGCCTGAACTACCGCACGCTGCAAGGAAAATTAGTGTTGGTCCTCGGAGCAGGAGACATTTACTTGGCAGGAGGAAAAATACAGGCAATTCACATTTCCCACCACTGACTGGTGGAGGCAACGTTTGATTGATGCATGACCTGGGCGCTTCGGCGCTTAACATCAATCAGAGAAGGGTGCATGAATGCTGTGGTTATTCAGTGTAATGGGAATGTCAATAACTCTCGCATCCTCTGATGAATACACAAGTACTGTCCCATGACTCATGAGTGAAGGCTGCTGATGCTTAAAGCACTGTTATTGAACCGAACACAAGCACTCACTTGTCCAAGTAGTTGTGGTGTGACGTGTGATGTTTCCGCGGTTTTAAACGTTACCAAGCAATTTTCTAGTAAGTCGGCACCTACTGGTGCCGCAGAGATGTGGGGAACGAGACATGCTTCATCATCTGGCTCTTCTATCAAGAGACAAAATCATTATTGTAACTCCATAATCAGTAGCACTCTTAAATACATACTTCCAATGTGAGAGTGGTACCCAAGGTAGTTTATCCTCCATGGGGGTCTAATGCAGAAAGTCATTAACTGTGGAAGCGGAGTGTCAAAGAAGAAAGATGGCCTGTTTACTCACCTCAGTAGGAATGAAAGCCCCATAGACAGGGTTAGTACACATTTTTTAATAACATGGCACAATTTACATAACACAAGTTTAAATGAGGAGCATGCTGAAGATTCAGTCGCTTAATTTTTTTCATTTTTTGTACATGATCTAGAAAGACTTCACTTTTTTTCCCTGTACATGGTTAACAGCCAAAAAAAAAATCTCATTTAACAATCTTTTTGCAATACGCATCGACTAACCACTATGGCTCCGGTGGACATTTTTATGTTGGATTAAAAAACACTGCACAACATGATATCACAGAGTTTGAAGCGCACAACTAAACCTTCAGTGGACTACTAAAATAGATCTCTGCTCATTAGAAACAAACTGTCCATAGTTTAGACTTGCTTTTTTGTCTTTTGATTTTGTAGGTACAACAACTCAGGAACGCACTTTAATACACTGTTTGACCAACAGAACCTATTTCCAAAACATGTACTTTACACTCCTTCAGTAGGGCGAATGTGCTGCCATGGTGGTAAATGTGCTGCATTCTCCCCAGAACAAGACTGGTCGTAACTGAGAGAAGGAAGAGAGTTGACATTTGTGCTGCTGTCTTTTTTACATTGAAAATCTTTAAAATGCAATTCCTCCTTCAACTGTTTTTTTTTGGATTGTCAGTACAATTGATTATATTTGAGAGAATACTTCTCAAGACATAACCTTTTTGTTTAATCCAAATTGCGACCGACAACATCTGCGTGGATCGGTTAAAGCGTGGACCCAGTGTGTGTGTGTGTGTGTGAGAGAGTTGTGGAGAGAATACAGCTGTTTGTCCGTTATTGTTACACAGTCAGTGGTGAGAAGGCCAGCTTTCAGAAAGGGAGCCGAGACATTTGTTGCATAGTTGAACATGGGGTCTCTGGTACAATGCTAATCAGCTGCGTCAACCGAAAAAACAAAAGGAAAATAGCAAAAAGCACATTCTGAATCACTGCTGTAATACTCCTCTATTTACATGTGTTCAAAGTAAAGCTTTCAAAACATCCTTTTGCATATTTGTACCATGATTTTGAATCCATACAGAGTGAGCACAGCGACTGTACACATTATCTACACACTTTGCTGTCTGTCAGTGATAAAGTACCTCTCACCCCGCGTCACTTCACCGTACAGGAGACAGAATGCACACAAAAAGCTGGAGCAAACCGGAAGAAACATCTTTGAAAAATCTTTTTTTTGTTCCATGATTATTGTCTCTTTGTAGTTTTATACAAAAACAACTCATTGTGAGGGCATTTCTCTGGCTCCCATAAGTTATTCACAGCTATCTTACAGTCTTGCTTTGCCCAAAGCTAAGTGCTTGGTGTGAGTTCAGTGTTGGTGAGGCACAGAGCTGCAGGGTCCGTCTGCCGAGGCTCAGCTCACCGTGCCTCGATGTCTTTGTGAGCCGGTCTGTCTCTGATATCTGTGGCCAGGGGAGTAGTCCGTCTGGGTGAGCCGGGCCGGGCACCCAGCGTGGGGATGAGAGGGGGCGGGGCACTCAGAGAGGCGGTGGGCGGGGTTTTGTTCAGGATACCGTTCTGATGGGCGGTGGCTGCAGCTACAGCAGCTGCCGCTGCAGCCGAGGGGCTCACCCTGGAGTAGTGCATGCCTGGGAGTCCAGGGGCCATGAGGCCCTGGGCCGGGTGTGACAGGTGTCCATCAAGGGCAGGATGGTGCATTACGGGGTGGAGGCGCCCGTGCTCATAGTCCTCTCTGAGCATGTTGAGGCGCTCTCGCTCCTCCAGATGGGCACGCTCATGCTCCCTCCTCTGCTCCAGGGCCAGAGGGTGGATGTGGTCACGATTAAAGTCATGAGGCTCACGGTCCCTGTAGGAGCGCTCAGCCTCGTAGAGGCGCGGCACTGCCAGCCGGTGCAGAGGGTCATTCCTTAGCAACAGTTCCCTGGCCAAAGGGTCCCGTCTGTGAATGTCCAGGCCCCTGTAAGGGTCTCTCATTGGGTCCCAGTGGAAGGCAGGGTAAGGGAACCTGTCAGCTCCTGGGATGGGGCTGATACCCATGAAGGGCGCCACCATTCGAGTTCTCTCCAGCCCGCTGATGCTGTTGATGGGGTGAACGCCAGCCATGCTCATGGGCATAGGCATCGAGGAGGGAGGGTGGAGGTTCGGCGTGGAGGGTGCCTGTGTTGGGTGCTCACTTGCCCTCTCTGTGGCTCCATCCTGCTCTTCCTTCCGCTCCTCCTTCCGCTCCTCCTTCACTTTCACCTCGCTGTTCTTCTTCTGGTGCTCGTATGGCAGCTCTACCTTTTTCTCCAGGACCTCCCTGCTCAGCCCGCCGTTGGGACGTTCGAGGCTGGTCTGCCGGACGTAGGGCGACGGTGTCCCCCTGTTGGACATTTTGTCCTCTGACACTCGGCCGTCGTGGATGACAGGTGTGTCCTTGTCGCTGTGCTGGTTGTCTTTGAGCTTATGGTCATCTGTGCCGTTGTCTTTCCAGGAGTCTGAGTGCTCCCTCTCCCTGTCTTTGGCCTTCTCCTTGTCCCTCTGAGGCTCTCCAGAAGCAGGGGGCAGGTGGTTCCTGTGGTGCTCAGGAGGCCGGGTGTGGCCCAGGAGGCTGATGGGGTTGACGGGGACTGGAGACGGATGGCTCGAATGGCGTTTTTCTACAGAGTCCCTATAAGCATAAAGAAAGTCCCTCCATCAGTATCAGTAACCATAGACTAACTGATTATTCCATTTTTTTCATAATTGAAATAATAAGCTAAGACATCCAGTATACAAAGACAAATAAAAAGATAACATAACTGATCAAACAAAATCCAAATATGTACCTATACTCCTTTTTATCTATGTATGTTTTTGGGGTGAGGTGACAGGACTTGAGCGAGAGGAGTCACGTTTGGGATCACCCACCTGTCTTTGTCGTCTTTACTGACCAACGAGTCCCGTTTGTCAGAGTCTCGGTCCCTCTCATGCGAGCTGGCTGAGGCGCTCCTCTCAGAGTCTCCGGGTTTCAGCCAGGGTGGCGGTGTGGGGAAGGAGGGCGGCGTACGGTGCAGGCGGTTCCACGGCTCCTGGTGGCCGCTGTTGAAGTGCTGATGTGCGTTGGGGCCATCTTTATGGCCGAACACTGTGTTGGCCGCAGTTAGCGATTCAACACGTGGAAAAAACACAGCAGGACGCAAGTTAAACGCGTATCTCGACAATTTGCACAGATGAATATCAATATTTAAATTATACTCTGCTGATGCTCTTATGTAGCATGAGCAACACTATCTCTAAAACCTGAATTACTAGATTGGAAACATTACAACAGCAACCATGAAAGGCGTATTCCAGCCATACTGATGTTGGGCAGTAACAGAGAGTGGCCGCATGGTAACCAACAGCATCATTCATGAGGTTTAAACTCACTTAGTGCTGGATTGCCCAGTCCCCCGAAGGCCGATGAACTGAGGGTTCCCAGTCCGCCAAACGACACAGGCCTACCAAAAGGTTCTGGAGGGAGACACCACACGTTACCATGAATCCAATCACATCATTTACCTATTTCAGATTGAGACTGAGAAGAACTGAATTTAAAGGTACCTAAGTGAGGTGCTGGAGCGAGGAAGTTTCCAGGATGGTGGGGCGGATGACCGAAAGGACCTGCTGATGGGTGTGTGGGACCTGAAGTGGGAGAGAGGCATCACAGAAACGTCAACCGCTGACTGAGTGAGGATTGTTTGTTAAACTACTGTTTTATACGTACACTTATTTACCTTTTTTAAATCAACTAGAGCCTGACAAAAATGTTTAGAAATGAGGCAGTTTAAATATGTTGTCGCCATAACATAGTTTGTCCACTAGAGAGCACTAACAAGGTAGTTTGTCCAGCTCAGTACATTCTTTCAACATAAAAGAAAACCCATTGAATCTAAATCTAAATGACTGTTTGGGCTATGTAAAGAAAAAGAAGGGAATATCTGTCAATATGTTGTTAGTAGTTATCAGAGTTTTTAGCCATGCTAGCAGTGTGGTCAGAACCGGCCCTGACTAATGTGGTGCAACTCGCATTTCAGCCAGTTCCACCACAAGTTAAGTTTAGCAGGTCACACAGGAAAGAAAAACTGTATTCCTCAAGATGAGGAATAAATAAGTCTTTCAAACGTTCCCTATTGAATTTAAGGTGGGAGTCACTGTTGTTAACTGGAATGATGCTGCGGGCAACCGAGGAAATAGGACCTATTCAATAGGCTACAAAGTTATGTTGTTGTGTCCTTTTTTTAGTAATATTTCAAAATAATAGTATTAAAATAGTATGAGTAATCATTTCTAAATTCAGTGTTTGTCAGACGACCCCCAAACACTGAATTCAAGCCACAGTACACTGTGAAGACAGTGAAGCATGGTGACGCAAGCATCATGATATGGGGATGTTTCTCATACTATGGTGTCGGGCCTATTTATCGCACCAGGGATCAGTTTGAATACATCAAAATACTTGAAGAGGTCCATGTTGCATTATGCCGAAGAGGAAATGCCATTGAAATGGGTGTTTCAACAAGATTAACGTTACGGAGGCCAGCCCAATCCCCGGACCTTAATCCAATAGAAAACTTGTGGGGTGACATAAAAAAATGCTGTTTCTGAGGCAAAACCAAGAAATCAGCCGAATATTCATTTTTCAAATTTGTCTTCATGTTTGATTTGGAGGATTTTGGTCTTTACTCATGTTTTTAAACACATAGCTATTATTTTGGACACAACTGTAAGTGTTATTATGTCGATGTCTAATTAGTATTCAGTTAATTAAAAGATAGAGGCACACACAGCTGAACTCTGTTACAATAATATAAGCAACGGACTGACTTGACCGACTGCTGCTGTGTGTCAGTAGGTACCGTTGTTACCATCAATCAATCGTCCCACCCAGACACCTGACACACACTCACCCGCAGCGGAGAAGAGCGTGGCGGGCCGTGCCAAGTCGTTGGGGTGATGGATGGCCCCGAAGAGGCTGGGGCCCGGAGGTCGACTCAGGAAGTCAGGCTTGAGGCCAAAGTCTAGCTTGTGAGGGTCGACCTGCATCTGCTGCTAGAAGAAGGCAGATGGACAGAGAGGAACACATGTAAAACCCCTTTATACAATAATGAAACAATTGATTCTAAAGTCATTCTAAAGATTCTAAACTATAAGTCAACAACTAGATCGTTGTCTTAACCAAGGACACTTTGTGAGGTGGTTGCAGGTAAGGATGGGACGATATGAACATGTCATGTCACGATTATCCCGGCCAAAATAAATGCGATCAATAAACATTTAAAACATACTGAAATCAATATATATTGTTGTGGAATATTTCTTATGACTAGTCGGGAGAAGAAAGTGAAGGTTTTCTATCAATATAAAGTAAACAGAGTTTTGATGAACGATCAAGGTTTGTAAAGTCAATATACTAAACTAATTAAAGTCATCTACTGAAACTACAGTTTGGTGTCTGCTCTTTTAGGATTTACATTCTTTAAACCTTCACATGAGACTATGATATATTTTCCCATTACAATATATATATTTTTTTACTTTTTAATCTTTATCTTTTTTTAATGAAAAACAAACCATCATGAATCACTGGACACAGCTAACGTCACACTGTGTCAGCACAAAGCAGAGGAATCAGGTGAGTCCTCACCTTCACTTTCTGTTGGTGGTGGTATATCTGCCAGGCGATATGGACATGCATGGCGCACCACTTCCCTGGTTTCTGTAGGTACAAGACAACAACTCTTTAACCAGCAGAACAATGAGGATATTACTGCTATTAATTTACAAAGTAAACGCTTGTAAATTGTGAAGTGTGTCCAATTTTTATATATATTCCGTTCTTGACATCAGCCAATGTCTGTTGCTCAAGGTAATTAGACCCACATTTAATGGATATAGTGCTACATTGTCAATTAGCATTTATCCTCACACGTCATACAACCATCTTGAATGGTCCAATGACATGAACACAGCATACCCTTCTGACAGTCAAGTGACCTGAAGATGACCTACTGATAGCTTAATATGGTACCTTTAATCACATATAGCTTAAAGATAAGATATGATGGTGATGGGCCATGTGACAGAGGGATATTAATTATAGCTGTGATTTGAATGCATGTCTATGTCCACGCAAAGTCTATCAATAGCCTTTTCACATAGAGTCTGCACTGTTTTCCAAAATGAGCTTTGTTGTGGTATAAACTAAAACACTCTGCCTCTATGTGAAGTGCTCATTTAATTAAAAACACTATCTTGCCATTAGCAAAAACCCTTTAAGGCATTTGGCTGTCGTGTGTGTGTGTGTGTGTGTGTGTGTGTGTGTGTGTGTGTGTGTGTG
>NW_022280048.1:6878174-6928542 GCF_004355925.1 Anarrhichthys ocellatus | reverse complement strand
GTGTGTGTGTGTGTGTGTGTGTGTGTGTGTGTGTGTGTGTGTGTGTGCAGGAGACTGAGACACTGCAGGGAGTGAGCACTCACCCTGAGAACGGGCCGGAATGGATCCGTTAGCTACAGGAGGCAATAAAAATAGGTTGAGTTATTTTGCTGTCAGTCAGATCGCCTCTAATTAGTCTCAGTGTGTGGCTTTCATTATGAAGCAAATTAAAATGTTAAAATGTCCCTTTAAAATGAAGCCTTTCAGGAGTAATTAACACAGGGGTTCGTCTTGTGTGACCTTCTGCATACAAATGAATACAGACCACCGTCTGTGCTGTCTATAAACTAACTGCATATAAAGTCTTGACAATGACATCATTTGGTGTTAAAGCCTCCATCTGATGACTCAATGTCTTATGCAACATAAGCAGAAGATTCAAAGGTTACCTCTGCACTGCGAGTGTTGTCTGTTAGTGTGTGTGTGTGTCTGTGTGTGTGCGTGCCCTTACCCTGGGGTCCTTCTGTAAGAATGTGTGTGGGACGCCTCCTGGTCTTGTGGACACATCAAGTGGATTAGAGGTCTAGAGAGATGGAAACACAGATGGAAAACAAGAATCGCTGTAAATAACTCCTAGTTTCAGTTTGTGTGTGAGAACGTGGGTGTGTGGGGGGGGGTGTCCCTGTGTGTCTTACCTTGGGCTGAAAGGCGCCCTGCAGTGAGCCGAAAGGCCCGGTCGGGGGGATGACGGGCGGAAGGCCAGACATGGCCGGTGGGTAGGGATGGAAGAGCTAAGGGAGACAAGAGGAAGAAGAGGCGTGAGGATGGTTGGGTCTGTCAAGGAAATGCAGGACAACAGCAATGTAGGGCAGTGGAGATGGAACAGACATGTTTCAGTGACGGATGAACCTCAACATTCAATCTTTTTACCAAGACTGCTTGGATGGGGAAAGTTGTAAATGATTGCCTATGTTTCATAAACTGCAAGTTTATAAAATATTCCCGGCTCATTCTGGGTGGATTTAAATAAGGGAAAAACACTACTTTGATGTGAAAACTCGAATGTTGTAATACAAGCAAAAACCCATGTAAACCAAACAAGTGCTGAAGGCTTCCATGAAGCTATCCTGTGGAGAAACAGATAGGTAATCAAGGAGTCACTAACATTTTTCTTGTCAATCAAATGAACATTTAGTGGCAGTGGGGAACGTTTTTCATGTCTCTGAACTTGCATCCCTTTAATCATGGATGGTGCAACAGAATTATTTAAACTTGGGTTGCCAGGATGAGTTATTATTAGAAGCACTAGAGGGGCTGCTGTGAGATTTTTTAAATGCAACTTGTTTCTCCTTGTGCATTACATTTTAAGATGTCAGTATGCTTTACAGAGAGGAAATGGCTTCAGGGTATTTGCTGCTATCATAATAACAGCGAGGAAATACTAAAATGAAGCACATACAAACAAAGTAACAACATTCTGCAACATCTATTTGACAAACGCGTGATTTTTCTGATATTAAAATCTTCCTCAAAACTCAGGTTGGAGGGAAAGCAAATTTGTGCAGCAGGCACAAACAGCAGGTGTCTGGAGGCTTTAGCAAACACGGTACAAGAGTGGGCTCCAATGTTTCCAATAAGTCCCCTTAAGTGAGTGATAATAGTGAGCAAGCCACTACTGTTAGCAGGCAAATACAAATGAAAAGTAGGAGCACAATAAATCTTGTGCTCCGAGATCTAAAAGTCCAGCGCTCCTTCATTAAACACATTTGCCGGGGCTAAAGGGTGACATGGTACAGCTAGGATGCTTACAGTGTCCATCAGGAAGTGGATGAGCAATTGCATGGAAACCCACACACACACACACACACACACACACACACACACACACACACACACAGGGCTGAAATGGGTAAGCAACACTGTACGCTGTAGGGAAACTTACACTGTGTCTGTAGAAGGGGTCAATTTTTGATGGGTATTTTTCAAACTGTAGGAGAAATGAAACAGAGCTCAGTACAAAGTTGCAGGGAAAACATGAGAACCTGTAACAGCATTGACCTCTTTCAGGCCGATACAAAATTCATCAGTCTTTTTTTAGGAATAAAAACATGCTTCCAGATTGACACTATGATTTAAGATCTAAACTAAAATTCAAAGTTCTACAGATTTTACAAACAAGTCTGTTTTCATCCTGCCCTTTTCCTAATCATCTGAAGACCTTTTTGTGGGTTCTGTGTCTCATTTTAGTGGTGCTGTGAAGGCTCAGGGCGAACATTTCCCCAGTCAAGACTAAACACTGCAGCCATAAAGAGCCTTTTTATGGCCTCATTAGCTGTCAGAGGCCTCGCCGTGCTGCCTTTGAGGTATCATCAGAGCCAAGGGAACCCTCTATGGGCCAGACAGTTATGAATGTGTGTGTGTGTGTGTGTGTGTTTGTTTGAGTTTTAGGTCCAGTCGCCCATTGCCTGTGGTCTCCCCCAACAAGCAGTGGGGCTCTTAATGCAAGACATTTGCCAGTAATGAAAACCCCCAAATGGGACCAAATGATGTCATTAAATTCAGAATGAATTAAGTGTATTGTGCTCTGAAAGCTGGCTCTGAAGTTAACATGCTTCGGGCGAGTTATTGCCAATTTAGAAAATAACGGCGACTCAAGTCTGGAGTCGGAGAGTATGCCAAAGAAAACACTAGAAAAACTTTCTGGGAAAATAAAGGCATGATTATAGTGTGGACTGACACACATGGTCATCATTGGCAGCCACAAAAAGCCTCGGGCTTGCATGCCGCTCACACACACACACACGTCGAACTGTGTCAAATCTTCACCCTCAAAATCACAAGGTAAAAACTCCTCCACACATGCGTTGAAAACATTTTGTCTCCACCCCCTCCAACCCAATACAGGTGTGTTCTACTTATCCTCACATTTCTGGCAGGGGTACGCACCATGGGCGGTGCTGGGGTGGGCATGATGGCGTGGGGGAAGGGCGTGAAGGTGTGCTGGTGGGTGTGCTGGTGGGTGTGTTGGTGCTGATGCTGGTGCTGGTGCTGGTGGAACTCTGTGCGCAGGTAGGGCGGAGGGCCCAGCGAGGCGCCACGGTCGGCGTTCTGGGAGGCCAGGAAACGGGTGTTGAGCTCCTGGCGCAGGAGTTCTTGCTCTGGAGAAGGAAAGAAAGAGAGGGGAGCATCAGGACTGGGTTTGGTAATGACGTCTAAGCTACGCTGTAGTGAAAGTTAAGTTCTGGAAGACACAAATATAATATCACTTGTTATTTATGCGTCTCTAATTTATAAATTTAATTTCAGTGAAACTACATTATTCCTAATTTCCCCCCCTCAGAGACACATAGGAGGGCCCTGGACTCCAATATGAGAGCTACGTATGTCTTAAGAAAGGAAGCCGTGTCAAAGTTACAAAAAAAGCGAACCAGGAAATGGCTGTGATTATCAGCATGTCATTTTAAATGTAAGCGAGGCCCGAGATGATTAGAAGTGTCTGACTGCTGGAACTGTCAAATGCAGTGATTTGATACACTGCAGGCCCTCTGAGACAACAACATCTGTTGTTCTAATAACCTCTGCACAGCCTGTGGAGAAGGAATGGATTTCAAGTAATCACTGGCTTTTCTTCTAAATTCAACAAAACGTGCCTTGAGAGATTATATCTGCTCCAGGGTAACCTTATCCTTCCTATTCCACAGTGACTCACTACAATATTTTCTCTGCATTCATTTGAAGCTTTGTTGGAGTGGGGGTGGAATTTTCTCTTCATAAAAATTTCATTAGTATCTTTTGAACAAAATCCAGCGCGCCCCGTTCCGTATTGACCAAATTGATTTTTTTCTGCACATGAACACTGCTCAAGGTGAAAATGGAAGTTCTGGGAACATTGCTAAAGGTGAGCCCCCCCCCTCCTCTTCCCACACTGACCCTGACATTTAGCTCGACGGCACTGCGTGGACGTAATCGCTTTTGCAATGTGGCCTGACCTGCTGGTGGATATTACTGGTGTGTAGAGAGTTGATCAATCACAGCATGACAGAAAGAGTGTGAGCTGTCCACACGACTATAAACCGCTGGCATGAGTACATGTGGCTCATCTTGGACTCGGTTGCTTGTTTCTTAAAATAATTACCAGAGTAACATTCTATGTGTCTCTGCATCTCAAATGCTGCTGAAATTATTCCTCATGTACTTCTCATGTATCTCGACAGTCCAGGCAAGCTGATGCAACAACTGGCTAAAATAAGAGTCCGCTTTATGTTGCTTTTTGTCAGCTGAATGTGCAATCCTCTGCCACATCACTTGGGGGCGATGTGGGGATGTTTGGAAGCAGCTTGTGTTATTTACCTGAGTAGGCACTCCCAGCAGCAGGATGTCCGGGTACTGGCAGGGTGCTAGACGTAAGTGGTGGTGGTGGAGGCAAGGCTGCTGGAGGAGCGAACATATTGGGGTGATGTGGGTGCGGCGAGGACTGCAAGGCAGGGGGGCAGCTGTGGGGGGTGCTCTGGTTAGCCGCCAAGGGCAGCGGGAAGGTGGAGGCTGCTGCTGCTGCCGCCGCCGCAGGAGGAGGCGGGTGGTGGGGGAGGTGCAAAGAGGGAGCAGGGGGCCCGTGGGGCTTGGTGCCTGGGGTGCTGCTCCTGCTGCTGCTGTAAAGAGAGAGATAAAAAAAAGAGAAAGACGGAGAAGGGAGCCAGGTTAAGCCAGGCGTGATCAGTCAAAATTAACACTTGTTCCTCCGGATCCCCTCATCTCCATCTGCTCCGACGCTCAATTCCCAGCACAGTGTTTTCACACCTCAACTGTCCCCCATTTACAAACGCCTCCCTGCCTTTCCCTTGCGCTTCACAGAATCCAGGGCAAACACGATCCGCAAAAACACCACATCCACAACACCCTCGGATGCAAATAAACCACCGCTGGCAAGCATAACAGAACGTGCATCTGTCTTTGAACGGCTTCTGTTAAGGCACTTCCTCCAGAGCCAGGTAGGGAACATGTGCATCGGAAATGGGATGAGAGTGAGAGGGCGTGTATGCATGTGTAAGCAAACAGTCTTTTGTAGTGTGTGTGGGTTTTCCCCGGGGGCAGTCACAGAGCCTGCGTCTCCACAGCTCCGCGCGCCAAGCCTAAAAGCTCCTTTGCAGCGCCCGCTCTCCGCTGTGGGCCCCGGCCGTGATTATTCACAGCGGGTGCCAGGCCCTGTTGGCGCACTGGCAGACTGGCAGGGCTGGCACAGGGAGAGGGAGGCAAAGCCAAGTCCTGAGAGCCTGCGAGGCAGAGCTGTTGTTGGGACTGAGTGGATTCTGAAGGAGCTATCCTGGAGTCTTAAATTAATGGAGAGAGCTTCATAGGGCTCAGTGCCTCTCAACAGACAGACAACAGACTAGCTCTACTGTTGTTTTTTTAAATAATATGAATAATAACTGTGATCATGCTGTATTTGGAACATACAAAGTGGAATAACGCTGAGGATGCTTTAAAACTTCCAGCAATCTGAAGTATTAAATATTTTTCCATGACGAATATCACCACCCTGAGCCCATTTCCCTCCTGCTCTCAAGCACGACAATAAAATTCAAGGTTGAACTAAGCTATCGCACATACAGCCAGTATAATTGGGGGGTTTCGGGCCTGGAATCTATACAGAGCCCCAGTGACAATGTGGGTGGCTAATAAATCACAGGCACTCAGGGTGCAGTATGGCCCTTTTATTCCGTTGTTAATAATCAGTGCTACTGTTTGGCTCAGGGAACTTCAAGCTCTCCCTGATAGCAATTTACATACTGATCGGGCATCATGCGTACTTCCAGCTCAAGAGATATTCTAGTATTTTCAAGTGTGTGTGAATATGGAGGTTTTGCCTGCACTGCGCTGTACACAATTTCCTGCATCAGAGCGCATGAGGACATGAGAGACGTGAGTGTTTTTTATAACAAAGTGATGCGCCGATGTGTGAGGTTGTCTGTTATCAGCCTTACCTGTGACCGTTGAGGCTGTGGCCGTTGTAGGCAGAAAGGGGCCGGGGGTGGCAGCGTGATGGGGGCCGGTGGGGCCCGGCCTGGCTGGGGTGCTGCTGGTGAGGGTGATGGGTGGGGAGGGCAGGCGACGGCGGGTGTGGGTGAAGGCTGGGCGTCGGCGGAGGCCGGGGGTGGGACAGCAGTTCGGGCAGGTGCTGTGTCGGGGGGGGGGGGGGAGGCGAGCGCTCTTGGCCCTGAGCGAGAGGCAGGGCTGCGGGCGTCTGAGGCCTGGGGAGAGCCTCTGAGCGTGGGGGCAGGTTTGTGGAGGCCGGAACCTGGGCAGGGCCGTTTGTCTGGGTCCGTTTAGGGGTAAGGGGCCGGGGGACGGCCGGCTGGGGCAGGGGGAGGGCTTGGGGGGGCAGAGGCTGACTGGGGGTGCTGGATGCAGGGGGTTGGGGGTCCCTGCAGGTCTCCTGGCTCCTCTCCTGACTGCGCTCTAGGCCTGACACCTGGAGGAGGCCTGGCCCGTGAGGCTCCTGGCTGCAATTGGTGGAGAGCACATGGATGCCAAAATCTGGAACTGTGTAAAACAGAAAGAGAAAAAACATCTTTAGTTTCAAAGCTGGTGGTCCATTCCAACATGCAATTTTACTGGATTAGAAGCTGCTAACACCCAATCAATAGCGTGGCTTTCAGTGAACATACACCAAGCAGAGATGCTCAGCTCCGTGAGCATGACCTCCTTTCATGCAGAAACACTGCATTCATTTCTAGCTCTCACAAAGGTTGTGTGTGTGTGTGTGAGGTACAGGCCTTTGGTAGACCTTGGTCATTCTAACCACCATCTCCACTGCATATTGTGTGTGTGCTTTGAGCTGACAAACTGACACATCTTTTGCTGCTCCTCCTACCGACACACCCTTCTGGGGTTTGCAGCTGTGCCGGCACAAGCACCAATTCCTGAGCCCTTTCATGCAGCCTTTAACACCGTCCCTAGGGACAAACTACACAGCTGAAATGTGTTTTTCTTGTTCAGGCTGAATCAGTTTATATCGTACACAAAACAACGTCACCTTCATTTCAAGGTTCTAGCTGTTTTTTTCTCTTCTCTTCCCCCCCCCCCCCTGTATGAAAGAACTTCCATTTGCCGGACAAATTAAATATATTCTGGTCCGATTTGTTCATGAGGCATTTCAGCATGTACCTCCCACTGACTGGCGCAGCTGAGATCTATTGTGTATAGAACTGTGGCTGACTCATTCAAACAACATACAGGTTTGCATGGACATTTGCATATAGCAGATACTTCAAAACGCTCTTTCTTCTCTTTCATTCCTCCCCAGGTCAAGAAGTCCCTTTATCCAAATAAAAACGACACAGTAATTCTTAAATTTCAAATTACCTTTTGAAATACTGGTGTTTTTCCTTTACCAAATGCAAACAGGCTTCAGAGTGATGACTGCTATATTAGAACAGGATAAGGACAAGGCAGGATGAGAACGCTGCAAGCATTAATGTGTTTTACCACGTAGCATGAAGGATGGCTGTGCATTTAGCTTTCTGTCTGACAAGGTGAGGATTCATTTTATGGACTTTCAGTAATTGCCAAAAACAGCAATTATCTGCCATTAGAAGCCCTGTTGGGCTCCATTAAGAACAAAGTGTGAATTAATACGGAGAATGAATAATAACGGCTGTATAATATTGAAGTCGCACAGAACAATAGCTAATAAGCTCCGTCCAGGGTGTTTCTCAGCAGGGTGTTTCTCCTACAGAACAAAGTGCTCAGAGATCAGCAGTCAGCTTGGCTGCTCCAGAGGAAAAGAGGCTCATGGGGGATGACAGTGCATACATAAACTGTAATTAACTCTCCCAAAGCCTCAGGGGGGCTTAGGGGCAGGAGCGAAGCCCCCCCCCCTCCCTCAGGGAAGCCAGCTAAATCCTTTACCTGCCAAAGAGGTGTGGATGGGACCCAGTTCTCCTGGGCTGCAGCCTGTCACAGCGGGCTGCCATCTCCCTGACACACTATTCCCTCCAGACCAACCCCACCGGGAGCAGGCTGAGCTAACAGAGCCCTGCCAGAACCTTCCTCCATTAGCATTACAATGCAAAGCGAGGTATTACCAATCCCCTGGTGCATGTGATATCGTAGTTAAGGGTCAGAGGAGGTAATTCCTGGTGCAAAATCGCAATCAATATCTACAATAACAGCTATTGAGTCCTGCTCTGTGTGGGAGTGCTTACAGGGACATCTGCCAGCCTGTCGGGAGACAAAAGACACACTCTGCCAGACTGAAGTGTTTTTGTAATAGGCTCTGTTAGTCGACTTTGGACAAGCACAAATAAGAGAAGTCCCCTCATAATGCAGAGAGGTGGCAGTTTCCAAAGCGAACTAATCCTTACGGATATCTCTTCTTTGGCTATCCGCACACAGAACGCATCCCTGAACAGGAAAGCCCAGCAGCCCTTAAATCCATCCCCCTCACCCGTGTCAATCTTCTCCACTTACAAACGCTATTACCGGTCAAGATAGACTGCTGCTCGCAAACAACTTCACCGCAGCAGACGGGGAGAGGGGAAATTCCCACTTCTCAAGTCTCCCGCTGCACCTCTCAGTCCCCGAGGTCCACGGCTTGTTTTAAGAATGTGCTAACATGCAAAAAAAGGGGTGTCTATTCTGGTCCTAATGAAGACTCCGGGGCCGGGCGGAGCCGGGAAGGAGAGAAGAAGAAGAGTGTATACGCTAGCTTCCCTCCCGTGAGGGTTCATTTGTCACTCTCCTTCATCCCTGGAAACAAATAAGCGCAAATCCCGCCTGGGTTACTCAGAATGCAGAGCCCTGCTGTTTCTCTACGTTTCAGTAGTCTTATGGCTCCTAACTAGCGCGCGTTCTGCGGTGGAGCATTGCGGCGGAGAATGAGGCTCTCCCCGGCTGGTCGGGGAGGTAAAAGCTAGAGGCCGGATTTAAGAGGTGAAGGGGGGCTTTGTGAGGGTCAGCTGTGTGTGTGTGTGTGTGTGTGTGTGCGCGCACAGGAAAGCCATTCATTAAGGCTGGATGTCAGGGGACCCAGCGAGGGGCTTAGGGGGATAACTCATTATCCCGGGCTGAGCCATCTCCTTCTGTTCACACACACAAACAGCACCACTCCTGATTTGTATCTCCCTATGTGGTTAAAGCTACACTGCAGCATGTAATCATCAGATTGGCTACAACTCTGATCTGGTATAATGTGATAACATGAAAATACCAGTACTGGGTTTTTCATCTCACCTTTGTCGTTACTGTCCTGCAGTGGACCACAGCTCATTAGCGCCGTGCAGCTGTATTTACTGTTTGCATTTTTTAATGTGCTGCTAATCTCACGTTGAGCCTGCAGGGTTAATAGGCCTGTGTATTGATTGGTTGATGGTCCTTCTTCAGCAAGGTATCTGGATTGGTACAACCATGCTTGAGACAAATGGCTCAACTCTTTGCTCTGCCTTGAGATCCACAGAGGCAGTGAGAGGAGGCGCAGAACATTAGGAAGTTTAATATGCTGTTAGGTCATTACTGCAGAACGTAAGGGGATGTATTTAGCATACTATATTTCATTGTCTTCCCTGGATACAACCTGGCCCCACATTAATGATTAACAAACAAGAGCCAACAACATCATCTTTTAAAAAGCGTGACTAGCAGGCCGGCACCTTCCCTTTTAAAAAATACATTAGCGTCCAACTCATGCCAAAACCACTTTGCTAATCTCTCTCTCATGTGTGTGGGTGGATATGACAGCCTACACCCGGGCCTGGAGACATCCTGACAAATTGATGGCTGTTGAGACCTCTGCGACATCCCAAGCCTCCGCTCCGTGCCGTCACCCCTTCCATCTCATCTTCCTCGAAATAGCAGCTCGACGGCATTCTAAACCCTCACACTTGTTTAAGGGATTTCATCCGGGCAGGGGTCGCATAGCTTCAATCACACAGAACCAACAACCTAACACACAGCAGGAGCCGCGAGACTGACAGCTGAGCCGAGGCCAAATGCAGAGAGGGCTGAGCCCTGAGACGCACTGATGCTAGAGCCTGCGAGGCAAGGCCGCTGTCTGGCCAAACTACCAGAACACAGCACTAATGAGGACACTGCTGGGTGGGAGGGGTTTCAGATCCTTTACTGGATAAAGAAACTAGGAACCACAATCAACATGTGCTCAGGTACTTGAATGAATTGAGATTTTTCAGAGGGTTTCAGCAGTACACGAATACTTCAATCAAAATGATGGTTTGCCTTGAGATAAGGCCAATTTAAGGTTTGGTATGTAGCAACACATCAGTGCCTGTGACCTTAGTGTTATTGAACTGAAGAGACAACTGTAACAGATAACGCCCAGAACAAGTGATTTTCATGTGCTGACATCTCTATTCACAATTAGACGGCCATAAATAGAAGTCAGGCCAGAGTTGTGTGCTGGAGGCAGCAACAGCTGTGCAGTTGTTGAGAGCATCCAGGAAACGGGTGCTAACAGGGAGGGAGGAGCAGGTCTGGAGGGAGGAGCAGCCTGCTCTGCATCACGGCCTCAGGGGCACGCACCTATGATGCAATGGCAGGTAACCTGTGGGTGCTGACTGCAGGTCTGTCCTGTGCCAGTGCCATGCTGCAACACTAGCTGTTACTACTATCATCTGGTGGGGAGGGAGACAGTCACATGGGGTGAGCAACAAGACGTAGAGTGTGTTGTGAGGCTGTGCTTATTCTCAGCAGTGCTTTGTTTGAAATGCTAATGTCAGCATGCCAACATGCTGATGTTTAGCAGGTGTACTACTCATGTTCGCCATATTATTTAGTTATTATTATGTTATTACGCTAACATTTATTACTAGCACTAAACAACGTACAGCTGAGGCTGATGGGAATGTCATTATTTGAGCAGGTATTTGATCACACAAAATTCACAGTAGTGCATGAATTAAAAACGTGAGCTGATGAAAAGTGACGGACCGACTGACCAACGTTGCCATTTGAGCAGTTATGTTTTTATATTGTAGCTAAAAAACAGAGGAGAGGAACATAAACACAGGACTATGTATATGGTGTTGAATGTATGGGTGGGGGATTTGACTAAATTATCTACTTTGACTCGCAATCAAAAAAGCTGTACCTTTGCACTTAGCTTGGTGTGAATGGGGAAGAGAATGTAGCCTGTAGGCACTGTAAACAAAAAAAAAAAAAAAAGAAGTCTTTCTAAGAGAAGTGCTGACAACTCCAAAACCCAGAGCTGTCTGTCACTACTGACAGGGAGCTTCCAAGTTGCACTTATTCACTGTCGCCCCTGCAACTCTTTTTCTCCATCTCCATCTGGTATGCTCTATCCCGCTCCCTGTTGTGCAGCAGTAAGCAGAATCATGCCCAGACCTCTCACAGATCACATCGCTCTTCCAGCGGCAACAGTTTTACCACACTCCAGCTGACACAATGCATTTGCAGAAGAATGCACCGAGACGCCGGTGAGTCACAAGAAACTGATTCATTTGGTCCAGAGACATTCTTTTTAAAACGGTGTGGGCCGGTGAAGCTGGATTCTCAGCAGGTAAACAATGGTGGCTTGTTGGGAGGAGGAGAAGCTTTTTCTCCGCTCACATCACCACCCTGCTTCTCCTCAGAAAACAGAAAAACAAACACAGGGAGACAGACCGTTTGCTCAAGTTGAATCAATTAAAGTGCACGCTGTGTGCTGAACAAGGATTTGTAGCCCTCATTGAAAATTCCATCTTGCATTGGTGTGTCTCAGTAAACATTAATTACAATCAGGATCTCCCTCTGTGCTGGGCTTTCAGAAGCTGGTGGAATAAAATCCCCCCCAAAAATATTCTCTGTCCCCAGTTATGCAGAATGTTTTTAAAGATAATTTGCCTCAGGGCTTAGTCTGGAAACCATTTAGTCCCCGGCATTAAAAAAAAAGAGAAGGAAAATACCGCAAACTCGGTCCTCTTCTATCTCCATATTTTTTCTGACAACAAAATTAGAGTTGTAATTGAGCAGCAAGTGTTGACAGTGGTCTGACCTCAGGAGTGGTTTTAGACAGCATATGTTCCCCAAGAGCTCCTCGGTGAGGGACCAGGCTGTTTATTTGTTCTCCATGGAGCCTGCAGTCGCCTTCATAATGGCAGACATCTTTAACAGATCTTCCGCCCCCACGGAAGAGAACAATAAACAGCAGGCCGCTCGCTCACATGCGCTCATAAAAGAACCACTGAGCCAATATACAACACACTGTCCTTCCTTTTATTCTGGACATGTGTTTGTGTCTTTACAGTAACTTTCCAGATTATTAGGTATAACTACACACTGTAATGCAGTCCAATACAATAGCCCTCTTAAGGAAAACTACCCGTGTTTTAACCTGCAGTGCCCACACACTCGGGAGTCTGTCTTTCTCCATTGTTTCTCTTCCTTCTCTGGGAAATCAGTGGTACACCCTGGAGTTCACATTAGTGGATGACATCTGATCTCAACTCCCACATCTGTGGGATTGGAAGGTGCTTTGAGATCCCAGATGTTCTAATATTCTTCTCCGTTGGCCAAAGTGGAGACAGTCTGTCTGCAGAAGCTTTACACGACTGTCAGTTTGGAGTCTTGCTGAGGAAATGGTTGATTCCTATTTTGCCTGCCTTGCTAAAAGCTACACGCAAACATTACAAATGTAATGTTTATGAGTGGAAGAGCTGAGACTCTGGTCTGATATCAGTTCACAGAGAAGTTGAAACCTTGCGTCGGTAACCTCAGCCGAGGAAGCTTCCTTCCTGATCTCATAGCCTAAGCCTCCAGAGAATCTCCAGTCTATTAGCTCCTTATCCCTCCCTTCTTCAGGCCTGAAGACTTTAACAGCATTAGCTGCTCTAAGAGCAGTAACACCACACTCTGTGATACCCTCCCGTGTCTCCCGAGTGTCAGAGCACCTCACAGCAATGAGTTCACAGCTCACAGGCATGCGTGTTGGACATGCCCCAGATGGGAGCTCAGGGCGCTGGGGCCTGACAATGATGGACGCTCCCTTGCTGGCCCTCCCAGCCTCTCCGTCATGTCAGCAGCTCTCTAAAGCTAGAGCCCAGAGGGGTGTTGGGTTACACAGTCTGGACATCCTGCCGTGTGGAGGGTCTTGGACTGGAGCGGTTTTATTAGTGCTAGACTCCCGGGGGTGGCCGGGGAAGGGGAGTGGGGAGCCAAACTGAAATAAAGATGGGGTTGGGGGTTAGGTGAGCGGGCCAACTATTCTGGCTGCGAGAGCGTGACATGTGTAGTCTTTCGGTGAGAACACCACAGCGTGCTAATATCCCCTCACAGTAACACAAACCGCTGTTTTAACAAGCAGTGATTGAGCAAAAGGCCAAACACAGGCAGGAGGCGGGGGAGAGAGCTGTTAAGCTGCCCATTTTAACATCTATATTTCATGCCTGTCTCATTTGGTTTATGAATTTTGTATTACAAGCTGGAAAGTCAAAGCAAGTGCGTAGGTAAATATAAATAGTGCGTGTATATGCAGTGATGTCATGGTTTGTGCGGTAAACCCCTGACTCCTCTCCTGAGACGTGACGGTGATCCTCTGTGAAATGGTAGCAATCGGGGGGTAATTGGGCTTAGTAAGCCACTGAATGTTCTGAGCTCTTCTGACAGATGCAACACCATAGAGGAGCGGCTGCCAGACCGCTGGAAACAAGCACTCACACATGTTATGTTGACAGTACAGCACCGGGCGCTACCTACCTTCGCTAGTATCCATCCGTGCTCTATTCATACTCTGGTAGAGCAAGTGTGCACTGTCTCCTCTCTCGTCATAATGAAGCCATTTACTAACAGGGAGCTGCAGTGACAACGCTCTTCCACCCACGGAGGCTCTGATTACAGCTGCTCCTGTATTGGCTCTCAACTGGTTCGCTCCCACCCCACCAGCATGTTGAAAATCTGCTGCATTAGACAGCTCCTGACGCCTCAATGCATGAACACCTTCCCCCTAAAACCACCCCCCTCCCCCCTCCCAAAAAAAACCACCATCACCATCTTCTACGTGCACATGAGGATGTATCGGTGGGATCAGTGGCAGCAGGGTGTCCCGTTTCCAGCTCGCCTTTGGAGAACAAATCTTTATATATCCCTGAGGGTGTGAGGTCAGGCTGGAGGGAACGTAACGGGAGAAGAGCTGGTCAGGGCCTCGATGACGGGCATGCTGGCACAGGTGAACCTCCAGAAGGGGTGGGCGGAAAGCCGGCCAAGGGGCCAGACTTCTCCTGCCAGGGGCCTGTGCAGGGCAGCCCTCAGGGGGACACTCGCTGCCCGCGGCTGACAGATCCTTTGCGGGTTTGGCTGTCATGCCCAGGCTCACTGAGGCTTTGAAATAACAGCAGCGTGTAATGAGGATCCATCCAGTGCACAGCAATTGGTCAACGCACACCATCACAGTGGTGTAAAACTACACCGAGAGACAAAGGCAGCTGTGGAGCGAGCCAGGCCATCTGACCTCAAACATGTCACATGTACGTAAGCCAGCTGATGGGGCTTCTCACTGGGCCCGATGGCTCTAATAGTGACGAGTGAGAAACGGTCGGTGTTCCTTCTTTGTGTGCATGTTGTTCCCCAGAGAGACTCGCAGAAGTGTCATGGATGACCGGGGAAGTGAGACACTTGCTGACATGTGTACGGCACTGTGGGCCTCTCAGCAGCCGCTGCACTCTGTCAGCCCTTTGACCGGTCAACACGCATTTAACCAGAACCATGGATCATATACACAGAGTGTGTGCCTCTTCAGTGATTCTTCTCCCTCTCTTCTAAATCATACTGAAGCGTCCAAATCATTTAAAAACATTTCTGACGAACAAACCCTCAACATAAAACAATTACATCAATTGTTTACAGCCATGTTTCTTAGCCAGGCTTGTTTTTTACTGCCTTCGTAGGCACCTTGCAATATTTCTTGGCTTGTCACCGTCATTATACGTCGAGCAGTGGAGTGGCATGAAACCGGCAGCAACGGAGGCCCACTCATAAAAACATTACAGTGATCCACAACTCACCAGGGTACCGTCAGGAGGTAGTAAACATGAAACAAACAGTGTGGAGAGGGCACACATCTAAAGAAAGTACAGGTGCTAGGTCAGAAATGCTGAGGCATTGTGTCATGACAATGATCTCTGATCTAAAGGTTGCTTTGTTACATATTATTTCTTGCAAACATCAAAACAACTATTCTTTGACGTTATTTACGAACTTAAATCCCTCATCCCTATTTTACGTGCAGACATTTACAGCTGAAAGGCATTGCGGACCACAACTCAAAAGCATAAACCGCCATTGACGCCCATTTGTCAACAAAAACGCTGAGCACGCACCTTTGCCATTGCAAAGCTCAGCTGCTGCTATGCATTCCTGCTCAGGGCTGGAGAATAGAACTGTGTCTAATTTGTGTGTTGAACTGCATCAAGGTGACGAGCCGATCTCTGGCTATCCTTGAAGAGAACAGGGTGCTTTTGAAATAAGGTGACGGGTTAAATGATTTGACTTGAGGTTGGTATGTGATAGGCATTCCAAGACGTGCTGTTATGATCCCACATTGACTTGCGCTCCTGGCCTAAACACAGCTTCACATCCTGCAGTACCACATGCACCCGCCCACCATTACATTACAGTCATTTAGCAGACGCTTTTATCCAAAGCGACTTACAATAAGTGTATTCAACATCGGTTTTCGAGAGAACTAGTCACCAGAAGTAATAAGTGCATGTCCTTTCCTCAAACAAGCATCTAAGAGCATAAACCAGAGCCAACGTACAGTGCAGAAACAAACGAATGCAATAAGTGCCACAAACTAATATAAAAACAATAAGTGCAATAAGCTAGTATGAATACAAAAGGTGCTAAGTAAGTGCTAAGCGGAAGGGTAGGCCTTCTTGAAGAGGTGAGTTTTCAGCCTGCGCCGAAAGATGGGCAGCGACTCTGCCATCCTGACGCCAGTGGGGAGTTCATTCCACCACTGTGGGGCCAGGACAGAAAACAGCCGCGACCGGGTCAATCGGCCGCAGGGACCTCTGAGCGACGTGGCAACCAGTCGCCCCGAGGTAGCAGAGCGAAGTGGTCGGGCCGGGGTGTAGGGCTTGACCATGGCCTGGAGATAGGAAGGAGCTGTTCCTTTCACTGCCCTGTAGGCTAGCACCAGAGTCTTAAACTGGATGCGGGGTCTTACAGGTAAGCCAGTGTAGAGAACGGAGAATGCAAGTTGTGTGGGAGAACTTGGGGCGATTGAACACCAGGCGAGCTGCAGCTTTCTGGACAAGCTCCAGAGGTCTGATGGCCGACGCCGGGGCTCCGGCAAGTAGTGAGTTGCAGTAGTCCAGGCGGGAGATGACAAGAGCCTGGATTAGCACCTGCGCCGTCTCATCAGTGAGGAAGGGGCGAATCTTCCTGATGTTGTAGAGCAGGAATCTGCAGGAGCGTGTAACCAATGCAATGTTTGCTGAGAATGACAGTTGGTCATCCAGGGTCACACCCAGGTTTCTCGCAGTCCGAGTTGGCGTCACCACGGTATCATCAATGGTGATGGACAGGTCTCGGTGCGGGCAACCCTTCCCCGGGAGGAACAGTAGCTCGGTTTTGTCCAGGTTGAGCTTGAGGTGGTGTGTCGTCATCCACTTCGAGATGTCAGCCAAGCACGCAGCGATGCGTGCCTCCACTTGAGTGTCCCCGGGGGGAAATGACAAGACCAGCTGGGTGTCATCGGCATAACAATGGTAAGAGAAGTCATGCGAGCGAATAACAGAACCCAGAGATGTTGTGTAGAGCGAGAAGAGAAGGGGGCCCAGGACTGAGCCTTGTGGAACCCCCGTAGTCAGCATGCGTGGTTCCGACACAGAGCCCCTCCATGACACCTGGTAGGATCGACCTGTCAGGTAGGATGCAAACAGGGAGAGTGCAGAGCCTGAAACGCCCATCCCCTCGAGGGTGGATAGGAGGATCTGGTGGTTAACAGTGTCAAACGCCGCAGACAGGTCCAGGAGAATCAGGACAGAGGAGAGAGAGTTAGATCTCGATGCGTGAAGCGACTCCGTCACCGCAAGGAGGGCTGTCTCAGTCGAGTGACCCACTTTGAACCCAGACTGGTGAGGGTCCAAGAGGTTGTTTTGGTGGAGAAAGGAGGATAGTTGAGTAAAGACAGCACGTTCAAGTGTTTTGGAAAGAAAGGGTAGAAGAGACACCGGTCTGAAGTTCTTGACAGCAGAGGGGTGAAGTGATGGTTTCTTCAGAAGGGGGTGACTCTAGCAGTCTTGAAAGCCGTGGGAAAGCATCCTGAAACAAGAGATGTGTTCATGAGGTGGGTGAGAAAAGGAAGGAGTTCAGTCGCAATAGACTGAAGAAGAGGGGAGGGGATCGGGTCAAGGGAGCACGTGGTGGGGCGGTTAGATGTAACAAGGTTGAGGACCTTGTTAGGGGAGAGGGGAGCAAGATAGGGTAAGATGGGGCATGGAGAGGGGAGGGAGAGCTGTGGGGGAAGAGCTGGAGATGGTAGAGAGGGAGAGGGTGGACAGGGAGAGAGTGGACAGGGGGGCTGAGAGAAGGAGGATCTGATATCGTTTACCTTCTTGTCAAAGAAGTTGGCGAAATCATCATGGAGAAGGGAGGAAGTAGGAGGAGGGGGTGGGGGTTGGAGGAGTGAAGAGAAAGTTTCGAAGAGTTTTTTAGGATTGGAAGCAGAGGTTAGGATTTTGGAGCGAAAGAAAGCAGCTTTAGCAGTAGATAGAGTGGTGGAAAAAGTGGAAAGAAGAGCTTGGAAGTTAAGAAGGTCCCCCGGGAGTTTGCCTTTTCTCCATTTACACTCAGCCTCTCTTAGGAGGTCTGTCATTGTGCACTGATTCCGACAGCCATGGGGCAGGTGGGGTTGGCCGTGCAGGCCTGGAGGTGAAGGGACAGAGGTTGTCCAAAGAAGAGGAAAGGGTGGAGAGGAGAAGATCGGTAGCAATATCAGGGGATAGGAGAGAGAAGGCTTCAGGGTCAGGGAGAGCAGAGGTAACAGAAGATGAAAGATCAGCCGGGGAGAGGGAGCAGAGATGACTACGGGTAGAAACCATGTGGGTAGGTGGTGGAAGTACGGGGGGAGAGGAGAGGGAGAGGGAGTAAGACATGAAATAGTGGTCAGAGAGCTGGAGGGGAGTGACAGAGAGGTTAGCAGTAGAACAGTGTCTAGTGAAGATAAGATCCAGCTAGTTGCCGGCCTTGTGGGTAGGAGGAGAAGACGCGGGGTAAAGGTCAAAAGAGGAGAGGAAGGAAAGAAGCGGTTCTAATTTATCAGTCTGGATGTTAAAGTCTCCGAGCAGGATGAGTGCGGAGCCATCATCATGGAAGTGTGAGACTAATGTGTCGAGATCTTCCAAGAACTCACCAAGAGGGTCTGGTGGGCGATACACAACAGCAATGGTGAGCTTGACTGGATAAGTGACAGTAACCGCATGAAATTCGTAAGAGGACGGGGAGAACTGAGGAACCGAGACAATATATTTCCATTTTGGGGAAATTAGCAAGCCAGTACCACCACCCCGCCTCGCAGCTCTGGGAGTGTGAGAGAAAGAGTACACTTCTGACAGAGCTGCAGGTGTGGTGGTATTTTCTAGCGTGATCCAGGTCTCAGTTAGAGCAAGAAAGCTGAGAGAGAGCAAGGAAGCGTAGCCCGAGATAAACTCAGCATTCGGCACTGCCGACTGGCAATTCCAGAGCCCCCCCCCGGTACCACTTACTCAACATGAGCTGAGAGAGTAGGATAAATGAGGTTAGCGGGGTCACGGCACCTGGGAGTGGCCCAATGTCTACGTGACCACCGAGCAGAAGAGAGGACCGAAATCGGATGCAAACACATGGTTTGAACAATAAAAATGAGGTAACTACACGTTTGAGAAGTCTTAGCTTGACGAAGTCGGGCTTGAAAAAGTCGCCTTGTTGCCTTTGTTCGCCCTAGCCTTCCTTTGCCAGACGCTTGAAAGCTGACACTTCCAGCCTACAGAAGTGCTTAAGGACAGCAATCTACTGATTGTCTGCCAGGAGTGTAGGCTCCTCCCTTGCAATTAGCAAAGCTATTCAGCAGCTGAGACTAAATCACACCTCCTCAGACAGGCAGAAACTCAGTCCAATCACCACTGAGGCAAGCCTAAGTACAGCTATAAAGACAACTTAGTTAAAGCAAGAATAAAATACCTATCAGATTCTGGGTGAGTCAGAAGTTCAGTTCCTGCTCCAGAAGTTGAAAACAGTCTGAAGCAAAAGTTGAAAACAGTCTGAAGCAAAAGCTGAAACTGGACTTCCTAAGCACCAAAGGCAATGTGATACGTACAATGTGCAGGCACCTTTTCACTGCGTCTGAAGAATGTTGAATAAACTAACGTGTCAAATCTCTAACCCAGAGCAAAGATAAGTCAGAAAATAACAACCAGAATGTCGGAATACTGAAAGTATTTCAAATCACACTGGCTGGCACTGCCACATGTGTTTCCTGTCAGTCACTGTGGCAGCTCAGAGGAACAATAGAGAATCACCTGTTGGGCCAACACAACTTCAAACACAGACATGCTTCAATCTCAGTTACAGCCACATGCTCATAAAAACCCAAATCCGCTCATGAACACCTCGTCGCACTCTTTTTCTCTCTCACTCTCTTAAACACACACACACACACAGAAACTCTACCAGTCAACAGGTCCAATGCCACTCTGGTTGAGGTGCATGCACTGTAGCTCTACTGTATGTCCGCTGCCTAGATCTGTTCAGTGTTGGCCTGTCCTCCATGAAGCCCTGTCAGCCTGTCAGCTAAGCGGACTGTACCAAACCAGCCAACAGGTGGGGTGTCTGTTAATTGTACAGCTGGCTCCTCTGAGGTGACACACAACCATGTCTCTATCCTTCTTTTCTTTTGAGACTCTCCAATTTCATCAAGGGGTGTTGATGCTCTGCTTACCAATTGTGGCAAGTGTAGAAAAAGCCCTTTTCCGTTCCCTCTTGCTGCTGCTCTCCCCCTGTCGCTCTTTCAGCCAGGAGGCATGAGGTATGAGAGTAACTGGCTCGCAGCAATAAGGAGAGTGACAGCCCGAGCTGACACACTGACACCACCGTGATTTCACCAGGGAGAGAGGCATTGAGAGCTGGAAAGAGAAATCTGTCCCCAGAGAGTCATCAGTCTGGGCCTCTTTCACTCTCCTTCAAATGGGGCCGACTGGTCTTACACACATACACACCGGCTGCTCGCACGGATCAGATTCAACGCAGCCTGCTCCGAGTGTTAAAGCGGTATAAGGAAAAGTCATTCCAGAGAGGGCAATGAATGCATGGATCAAATGTCTGAAAATCTGGTGAAGTATCAATTTGCATGTAGCCCATTTTTGCTTCTTAAATCTTCACCGGCATTAAAGAAGCAGCCGATGTGTCTACGTGCATGTGTGTGCGTACGTGTCAAGTGCCGTCTCATTACCCCCGTGCTCAGGTTTCACTGCAGTCGGATTAGCGGGACACCCGCGGCAGAAACAAAGCTGTTAATGGCCGCCTCTCCACTCCTCTCTACTCCACTCTTACTTTCATCCCTCCTTCCCTCAAGCCTGGAAATGCTGTGTGGTCTGTTGATGATGTGGTTGTAAACATACCCATCGCTCACAAAAGGGGAAGCAGGGAGATGTAACCAGGCCTAATTTCTCACCCTCCTCTCTCTGCTCGCAGCCCTCATTTTCAGGAAACCTCAGTGCAGCCACATCAACATGCTTTTCAAAATAACACCACAAATTAGCTGAGAGCTGTTGGCAAGCTTCAGGGCGATGAGCTATGGCTGTGGGACTGCGATGCTTGGCGAGGGAGGGTTAGTGTAGGGGAGGCTGGTTGGGATCCGAGCTGTTTATTTGAACTGCTCTGTCGTCCAAACAGTCAGCTGCCTCTCTGCTCCCTCGTCAAGCCTCCGGGCTTAAGCTAGGATTGTGTTGTCGGTGGGGAGAGAACAACTTGATATCCCCCCTTGGACAGCAGCCGCCCTGAGCTTGGGTTACTTTAGGCGAACAATGCGGCCTCTGTCCACGGCCTCTTACTCGGCGAAGACATGAGCTCAGACAGGCTCGCTAGTGTCAGGCATGGCCAGGGGATTCATACATCACAACACCACACAGAGGGGTTTAGGGGAAAAGCTTCCAAACAGGGTTTCCCAGCTTTGCCTCTAAATGGCCCTGCAGAGCCCCGTCTCAGTATGCTAAGAGCTAAACCAGACGTGCAGCCCAAAACCCGCGCAACGGCCCGTTTGCTCTTGGCTTGAAAGGCCTGAAAAAGCAATCCCTTTTGGGATTTTGGTTTTTGTACAACAGTGTTTACAGTAAAAGCTGACGCGTGGAATAAAGCCGGGATGCTGGAACCCCGACATCAAACCGCCCCCTCCAGGAGCACTTTAATCCATAACAGATGGTGACAGTCCGATGGACATTGATGGGTTTGGGCAGGCTTCAAAGAACAGCGGCCAAAGGCCAGAGATGATGAACCAAGGAACGGAGATAAAATGGAACATTGTGTTACACTTTTTAAATATCAAATGCACATGCTTTCAAATTTCCTTTCCAGGACTCAAATAAAACTTTACAAACACACGCGTCTCTCCACCCACTCTACTCAGTAGTCACAGTATACCTTTTTGACAGCAGCCATTTTGACTTGCACAGGTGTTACTAATAACACTAATGATGGCTCAGTGCTATTCAAGTGTTCCAGTGACACACCTCAAACCAAAGCAAGCTAATTGGAATTCAACCATTTCAATATCTACACCTGATCGGTTCCTACTGTGACAAGTCAAAATGTCCTCCGTTAAAAAAGGCCCATCTCCCTTGAGGTCATGCACAACACCAGGGGGCGATGTTGCACTGAAGGTCTGACTGCCCTGTTACAACTTCCCAGCTCTCCTGGTAGCCTGTGGAAATGGGCTGAGACAAAAGAAAGCCAGGCAATGTGTGTGCAGAGTAGAAACACATGCAAGGGATCTGAAAACTGCTGCTAACAAACCGGGATCCTGCTCTATAGTCCTCTCTAATCTACCCCGCAGCTCATCTGGGCTTTTTCTTTTCTGCCCTGCATATTTATGAGGCTCAGAGAGGGTGAGAAGGAGGAAAAAGAAGATAACCTCTTTTCTTGTGGGAGCAATTAAAGCCTTGCTATCATCAATCCTTCTCAGAGTCCTCATGCTCTGTCTCTCTCCCAGCTTTTTGTGTCTCTTAAAGGCTTTCGCCTCACCAGTACTGACCCTCGTCTGGTACTGAGGGAGTGGGGAGGGAAACAGAAAGAATCCTTCTCCCGACCTTTTAAAAATCAATCAAACAGCAGTAGATGTTGTTGAACCACAGAGTTGGACTCTGAGCTTTTACATCCATGATTCCTACAGCTACAGTTAAAGATTGCAGCAGTGACCATTTATTATGGCAACCCCCTGCAGGGTCCGAAGAATCCAACTGATTCTTTGATGCTTTACAATGAAACATCTTTGGTATGGGTGGCCTTCTGGCATTGTTTTGTGTGATAAACTCTCCGTGACCATATAATCCAAAATGGGTGGTTCTATAAACTTTGGGTCATCATTCAGTCATCATTTTTTCTCAAAGAGAGACCAAATCCTGCTTCATGCTGCTGAAAGCTACACCTCCGGGGTGAATCGTTTCACAGTGAACAGTTACATCTTATCCACTGTGTTAATCCCATCTCCTCTTTTTAGCACGTGTGCCTGCAAAGCTGCTATGCTTCATTTCTGGGACACGGGCCCTCAAGTTATTCAGAACCCAAATCAGTTTGCCACCATGACATCATTAGACAGCAGCGGTTACTTAAAAACACAGATTTGGAGAGGCGGCAAGGTGGAAATGGCTGGGTGGGGGAGACCTTGAGAAGAGGAAAGATAGACAGAAGAGTGGATTATAGCAGACCAGCACTCCTGCTGTTGTGCACGCACACATGTGCTCACGCAGTATTTTGCGCATACACCTCTAAGCCACCACGAGGCCTCATTAAAGCGGCCCGCTCTCTCTCCCTCTTTGGCAATGTCACCTCTATCGCAGGGACCAAAGACTGACACGGGCATAATTGGCCTGAACACACCAACAGTGCACTGGGAATGGCTGGGTCTTGATAAGTGGTGTGTGTGTGTTTGTGTGTATGCCTGTGTGTGGTGTTTTGACCCTGTTAATGCTGCAAAGCTGGCAGGAGAGTGGCTGATGTCACATTGCATCAGTAGGTGCTGGTGATGGTGATGGGGGGAGGAGCTCTCCTGGGAAAAGGAGACCGGTGCTGTCAACAGCTCCATCCACCCGTCCACTTCCACTAGTCTGTAGCATCTCCATCGCCAACACACGTCAAGGACACGCTGACAATAAAACACCGAAAATAGCAAGATGCTTTCTCTCAGAATGACTTGGGTTAATGCCTTTATCAAGACTCAAACCACAGCTTTGCCAAAACCCTTCATGTGACAATGAAAATGTATTTAGTCGAAGCTAAAACCTGAAAAAGCCCAGTAAAAAACTGGTTTTTAATAATAGAAGATATCTCAGAGGACGGAGAGAAACAGACTTGTGCAGTATACAGTTGCTCACCATTCAACGCTGACCGGCTGCTAAACCGCTGCATATCTCAGTGTGGCAGACCCGAGGGGGCCAGCAGGAAAACTAAGGCCTTTCACTTTGATCTCTGGACTGCAGCCCATTTAAATGTTTGTGTTTGAGATGTAGACCTTTCATTTTGGCGCTGATGGTTTCCAGGCTCTTTGGGTTTAGTGTGGCATGTCGGATATCGTCGTGTTTACACAGTCTCCCTCCAGCTCTCCCGGTGCTGAAATAAGTGCATTAAGATGGATGGATTTACTTAGTCTCTAACCTCAGGACTCGGAGAACAAACTCTGAATGACCTCTTTGTGTTGCTGGAGTGGATGGCAGGCTGGCCCACACTGCTGTATGTGCGCACCAACAGACCCATTCACAACATCTCCTTAAAAACCGATCCTCAATCAACAAACCTCTGTTTGGGCCCCAACTGCATTCAGTATCAACCTGACTGAGTTATCTACAGGACATTCCAGAATTAGACTTGATTGCATACGTTTTGACTGAGAAAGAAAATAAGATGCGCATTGTGGTAAAAAATATGAATCAGGATTCATAGTGCATGGATTGTGCACTTTCTTGGCTACAAACTTGATGGAATCTCTTCACTAGCATCACGAAGTCGAGTGTTAAGTACATTTAAATTGAATGATTTTCATGTATGGATGTGCTGCTATATATCCCTGACAGCAGACAAACAGAAAATGTGAGCTGTAGGCATGGGGGGCCGGGCCATTGTTTGCAACAGCGAGGCAGTAAATCAGCCAGCGCGATCCTTGATTTGTTAACCTTTGTTTGGCTGTGTCAGCAGATGAGGCATGGCTGGAGCGGCCCCTTTGATGGTCATGAAATACAGCCTCTCTCTCTGTAGTTACAGCCATGGAGAGGAAGAAGGGGGCCGGCCTTCCCTCTGTGCAGCACAGGATATTGAGCTTCCCTTTACCCCCTTGGAGATACATTAGATTGCTCCTAGTGGGGGACGGGTACCCAACAGAAGCAAGGACTACTGGGGAAACGCCTGCAGTCTGCTTCAGTGATGCATCATTCAGACCTGAATCCTTCAGATCCCTGACTTATTTCTCAAAATATGCACGGTTATTAAATATCAAAAGAGGCTTTTTATTTGAATTAAGCTCGTGTTTGAGCCAAAACAACAACGCTTAATTCCAGCAGTTATGTCCGGAGGGAGGGGCATCGGCCTCTCTGTGGCCCCCCCCGCCCCTGCCAGGGAAAAAGAGACCGTCTTTGACTGCCCCGGTTCATCAGAACGCAGGAAAGGCCAATGGTAGTCAGGTCATCTTTCCACTGTGCATCAGGCCAAGTTCCACAGGCAGCCCTGATTCCTTGACACACAAACCCACACAGACGGCAGAGGTCAGCACGAGGTCAGCGCAGGGAAGCCCGGGGCCGTAAACCAACACTGGTGCTGTGAAAGGCCAACCTGCACTGAATGAGTTACTGAATGAGTTAGGGAGCTGCCCGGGTGATTTGTGGCATGATTGCTGCTCCCTATATCACTTGAGATTATAGCAGGTGGCGGCCCACTGCCTGGAAGTACACACAGCTCCATCAGCAGTCCACCTCTCAGGAAACGGAGAGAGAATGAGGCGGAGAAAGAGAAAAACAAGCCCTCAGCTGCCTCCCACACAGCAGTAATATGCTCACAGGCAATTTCGCTGCCAGCAGAGCTCTCTATGACAATCCAGGGAGCTCTTCAGCTCTGATATCCGCCACAAAAGTTCACCTCCGTTTTCCTCTCTCTATTTTTTTTTTAAACAATGCCATCAGCACTGCAAATTACCCCTTCCACATCGCACATTACTCTCTCCCCCAGTGACAGACGCACTCAAGCCCGACACACTTCACCAGCGGCGCTCTTCACGCCGGCGTCGGCCCCGGGTCTCGCTGTAGCACCGCTTCATTTTCACATTAACTCCAGTAAAGCATGGTGAAATCAGTGTTGTGCTTGGGGGGGGGGGCACTTCAACTCATCCCCACACTGAAGTCGGTCTCACATCGTAGACACAGCTGCAGGAGATGTCTCACGAGAGACTAGCTTCTCCGATATACCTACCAGATGAAAGTCTCTACAATTGGTCGTCTTCTTCTGAAAACTTTTTGTTATATTTGTATATAACTCTCATTGCATCCCAACCGCAATCAATATGAAGCCCGTCGTGGTTTTACATTCATAATGATCATTTTGGGGGAGTGGCTTTGGAGGGAGGCCTGAAGGGACAGGCTGTCGGTGTTGCAGACTTCGTGAATTTCTCGCTAAATTTAGCAACTACTTTCATTGGAAAAGAGTCGTCAACACTGGGCTGGGTGTTAGGTTGGATCATTTATTAAATCTAGCGTAGGCTGCTCTCGCATGGTTCTCAAGATTACTGACCTCAGCTTTAAAATGAAAAAACACTCGAGGAAGTTATTTCTAAGTGCGACCGCGTTTTTTTATGTCACTGTGATCATGTGTACACAGGAAATAGATTCAACATGCTTTGAGAGGATTGTGGCATTACTTATTCTATTGTCTAGTTTTCAGTGTTAGTTAGTCCTTTTCTATTCTAATTAGGTTCCACACACTGAACCGTTCACTGATGAGAACATTTTCAAACCTACTCTTGATAAATGGCACTGCGGAGTGTTTTTTAAATGTCATCCAGCATTATCCTAATCTTGCTGCTGGGGCTCAGCTCACCAAACAAGGCACTAGCTTTAGTCTCGGCTCTCCAATGACTGAGCTGAGTCTCTGGGACGGCTTGTGGATTGACAACTTCATAAAGGATGGGAATGTAACCGTGTGACGAGACATCACTGGCCTGGGACACTTTAATCATGTGATAGATCTGTCTGCAGGCCATCATCAGTTTGTCATCATCAGTATCGGGGCAACACAGCACTTCATCCACTCACTGGACAGCAGTCACTGTCTCAACGTGGCTTGGTTACTAATCTCCACCCACGCCGCCTTGGAAGCAGCTTGGACTTAGAAAAGTTGTTTATTTCACCGGTGGTTAAATAGACTACACCACCATCTTTTTGAAGGGTGCTTACTCTCCTGCACAGCACATGAATCAGGTTAGCTGGCCGACACCTGCGGGGCACATTGACAAGTGCGGTAATTAGAGCTAACATTTAATGACTCTTAGTTAATGAAATCCATTCCTGGGTACACTGAACCCAGAGCGAGCAGGAAGGAGGGAGGGAAACAGCGAGGCAAGCAGAGAGTGACGGTGACTTTAAGCTCCACATCAGACGACCATGGTTGTCTGATGTGGAGGTGACGCCGACAGAGCTGGGGAAGAAAACAAATCAGCGTCTGATGACACAAAAGCCACATTCTCATCAGTTGGATTTTCTTTTTCAAATGCAGTGTAGGCCCCGGGCGGAAAGGCAGAGAGAGAGGAGAAAACATTATGGCTTTTGAGGGAGCATGAAAAATACACTGTAATTATTGAGTAGGTGAGAAGGCTGTGAGATTAAAAGATGAGAGACCAGCACTGAGGCTTCAAAGAGACCTGAGGTTGCCCTGGGCTGATTTCCAGTCTTGCTGCAGAGAATAAAAGCCAACAGTCAGTCATTACCAAAGCTGCACATCAGCAGCTGAATTACAATGGCCTTCCCTGTGCTCTGTTGCTTTAAGATATATTCATGTGTCTTACTTTTGTCCCAATCCATCAAAATGTTATTAATAATAATCGCACTAAATCTGAAATAAGCTTTTGACTCATCTGCCAAAAACAATATACATTCTGTCATAGTAATACCAAGCTATTTGGCATATTTTTATGTCTTACTAAAGCCTGATTTATTCATCAAAGGCTATTTTTATAGATTTTGATATTTTGCAAATGTATAACATTTTTGTGAATCGTGAGTAAAGCTGTATTTACACCACTGTCTATAGATTTCACCACTTGTAAATCAACAACTCAAATGTGCAAGTTGCTGTGTTTCACTTGTAGCTATAACTATTGCTTCATTGCAGAACTCAACAAAATGAACTAGCCGTAGCTTTGTTTGGGAGTCAGTTTCACTGCCTTGGCTCTCTCAGCCGTAAGCTGAACTACAGCCCAATGGGCACTTTATGAGCAGGCACAGTCAAACAAACGGAGCCCTTTTGCACATGCCTTTGTGTGCAAATATTGACACTCGTCGTCCCACAAACGAGCCTCTCTCGACGCATTTGTCGGAGCTGTTGCTTGTGCATTAGAGCGATGGTAATCTCCTCTTAAAAACTCCAGACTCTTTTAATCTCAACACCACCCTCCATAAAAATACCAATCCTGGCTCTCCCTGCACCTGGATTATTTTACTGACCTTTTGCAATAATGGCAGGCATTAGCATATGGCAGGAGAGGAGGAGGAGGCAGAGATGGTAAAAGGGAAGAAAAGGGGGATATTCAAATGGGGATAGGGGCCACGAGAGCAGACTATCATGCAGCAGAGAGAAAGCGTATTTTGTGTACTGTTTTCCCCAGTCAGGTCCTTTCATGGAGGGGGAGAGAGGGGGCCTTCTGTTGATTTAGGCTGCACAAAAGGGGCCTTAATCCTTTCAAGGGAACCAAATCAGTCCACAGAGAAGCACTTTCAAAAGGAAACCTCCCTGTCAAGCATGGCCATTGAGCCCCCCCAATGGATGCCACAAATCAAGCCCTGGAGGGAATCAAAGGCCAGAATGTGGGAAATGTGTTTGGAGGTCTGCGCGGCGGAGAGTGCGGCTCTACGAGGAAGAGGGTGGGGGTGTTGAAGGACCTTTCATCGGCAGTCGGCCCCGTTCCTGCCACAGCCCTGAAGGGGTCATAACCCTCGTCTCCCTCCTGCCCTGCATGGTAACTCCCCCCCATTACAGAGGAATGTCCATTCACGTGGGGGGACCACCATTATCCCAGAGCCAGAGAAAATGGGGCTGCTTTTAACAGCAAATTAGTGACTTGATAATGAGGTCACATGTGGTGTTGGCACACTGAGGCCATAAACAGATGCCTCTCCGGCCCTTCCCTCATTCCCTGCAGTATTAGTACATCTTCCTCCTCCTGGTGCATCTCAGCACATTTGCAACAAAGTGTCACCAAAAGCAAACATTGCCTCATGTCACACATCTGTAACCACAACAGCCTACATGACCTTTTTTAAGTTTGCACATCTTAATGTTTACTGGCAGAGAGAGAGAGAGAGAGAGATTTTCATCTCACGTCTCGGTGTGGAGACAGCACTGAGCGGTATTTCATCGCTGTGCACCTTGGGTAAATTGGATCAGCTTTATGGATGCGCTGCGTTATTGCTGTTGCATTATCTTAAACGACCAAACATTAAAGTGTCGCCGCACTGGGACAATGCATAGCAATTTCAACATGGTAATAACACCAAGGGGAATGAAAATACACCTGCACCGTCACATTGACAACATTTCAGTAGCGTAGAAAGACAAAATGTCTGTACCTTTAACTGCAGCTGTGCTGAACAACTTCTCTGAGCTGGCATCGGAGACCTGAAAAAGAGGAGACTGGAATTAGAAAAACATCACAGCGCCATATCATTTTACACCAAGACGTCCAAAACCCGCTCCTAGATAGCTTTTCTGGGGACAGCGCAGACTAGGACTGAGAGGATGTTAGTGTTATGGTAAATAATTATGGAGCTTAAGTCACCAAACTGTCGTTTGAAATGAAACCGTAATCCTTGAATTCACCTTGGTTTACGAAGATTTATGATGTGGTTTTAATATGAAGGCTATCTCTGATCATTTAATCTATGTTCTCAATTTTAACAATCTTAAAGGTCAAATTTAACTCAATTTAAGCAATGACATGTCCAGAGTCCGCATCCTGTCAAGCCCAAAATGATGTCCATAATTAGTTGGGTAACCTGAGCATCATGATCCACACAGATAATGGATCTCAGACTGAAACAAAACAAGTGGCTCTTCATAGTCACGCCACTTGGTGGCACTGTTGCTCCGTGACAACACAACTCCATCCCTCCTGCTCAGCATCACTGTGTTACAATACAACGTGCAGTGTTGGGATTTAAACCTGAATAATAACAAAAAGGCTTACAGACGTTGAAAATACTGAGTCACAGATTAATTTCATTTGGCGACATTAAGGTGAAAGAGTATTATTGTTATCACAAAGTAAATACAGGTTGCGAGGACAGGAAAGACACAGGACAACACATGGGAAGAAGACTGACAGACAGGTTCGTCTGAAGAAAATGAATTTCTGGTAACTGGCTATGTGCATTTCCTCACCTCGGGTTTGTTTAATGCTAAATTATGCACCACTAAATATCATGTTAAGGCATTACATTTGATAACTGCACGGGGGTATTTTCTTGTGATATAATGACTGAATATTCAAAATCGGCGTCTGCGACTCATGCTTTGCATCCTGGTGTCTGGTTTTGATCTGCAGGAAGAGCGAAGTATTGTAATGACAAAATGAAAATGAAATAAGTGCGAACGGACAACCAAATGAATGCTGCTTTACTGCTGGATGTAAAACCGTGTCACGAATCAGCCATGCACTCACTAATGCAACACTGACAGCATGTAAACAATGAAAGCTGCGGAATAAATGACAGCACGAGAGGTGACATGAAAATGGTTTACCATTAAAAGAAGAAAAAAAAAAAAAGATTCCACTGACAGCATTTTGCACACGCTCACACACAATGCAATCTAAGATGATAAGCGGCTCGGAGCCAGCGCGCATACCTTTGATGTGGCAAGGTTAGCGAGAAGGCAAATAAGTCAGGGTATTACTTTCTCGGTCTGGTAAATATGCCCTCGTTTCACATTCTGTTTTTCAAATCATATAATCCACACAAGAGGCGGCGAAGTCTACTCCGGTTAGATCGAGGACAGCCATGCGGAGAGGGAAGCAGCCTTTCCAAGAAAAAGGAAGAAAAAAAAAAATCCAAAGCCGTTCACAAAGCTACTGCGCCTTTTGGACAAAGGGAACCATGTGTCTCGCCACGGAGAGCTTCTGCAACAGCGCTGAGGCGACGAGAGAGAGAGAGAGAGAAAAAATCCCTTGATCCACCTTTCTTTCCTTTCTCAGGACACAACGAGATTTTTTTTCAAGTATATATTCTCCTGTCGGGAATATCCGTGAGAGGTAACCAACAGGATCCGGGAGGGTCTGCGAGTCGGTGCGCAGAGAGAGGGGCTGCGTCCGACGGAGCAAACCAATCCAACAAAGCGCACGGCCGGTTCCTTCTGTAGAGACAGAGACGGAGCCAAATCACACAAGCAGAGCGCACAACTTCACACGGTATAAGCCCGCCGTCGCTGCTGTGTGTTCAGCTGCAAACGCCTGTCTGCCGCGCTCTCTCTGACGGATCCCGGTCGTGGGCGCACAAGAGCCTCTCCCCATCCGCTACTAAGAACCAGACAAACTCCCATTCATCCAGCGACTGACTGCCAGAGTGCCTTCACGGTCGGGTCCTCCCACTTCCTGATTTCCAGGCGGACTTGGATTCAACCTCAGTCTCTCCGTCAGAAGACAAACACTCGTGTTTTTGGAGGGGGCTTCTGAAAAGTGGGCAGCTCGATTGCAGAGGCGCACATCTGCGCTTTTACCTTTTGCGTAAATGGCGCGCAAAAGGAGAGGCGGCAGCGCACCAGAGCTAGATAAGGAGGCAGGAGAGAGAGAACACGAGGGAAGAAGAGAAAGGAGGGAGGGATGGGAGAGCGGAGGCAGAAAGATATTCTTTCTCTCACTCTGTACTGAGTGAGATGATGTCAGCCCCTAATGAATTCCCCAGTAGGGTGCTGCTATGAGGGGAGGAAAAAACAAAACGCTCCTTTATGAGTAGCATGCACCTCCTCGCAGCCCACAGGCTGGTCTTCCTGTTGGACCATCTCCCACTCCACTGGCCTGAAGGGAGGTCAGCTGGTAATAGAACAGCATCGGGTCATTCAGCCTTCAATTTGAGCTCTCCCCGGCCCACCCTGACAGAACAGAAACCTAACAAGCTTCCTTCACTGACACTGCAGACATAACTCATGACTACCACGTTTATAATTTTGTTCACCAAAGCCCTGGAGGGATTTTTCTTAAGCTTGCCCACCCAGGGTCACAAAAAAACCAGCCCTGCTGGAGCTGGCAGGGCTCAGCATCTTGCTCCATAGGACCACCTCCAAGTGGCTTCCCAGTATTGATGCCATTGAGTGTGTATTTAAAAAAGGATCACGCAGATTTAAGATGGGACACTATCCTGTTAGGATTCACACTGCAGGCCTGAAAGTAGCATTTACCCGAGAAGCAACGGCACTCATCCTTCTTCGCCTCGGTTCATCTCACTGGGCGAATCCTGATCCAATGCTGGAAATTACTGAAAAAATCCTCTTGATAGCGCAGACCCTTTAGCATCCTATAGCCTGTCTAATGAGCATTAGCCCCGCTGGCTCGGAGGTCAATGGGTGTACAATAGAGTCACATTGCAAAGTCTCTCGCTGCCAGTTCAGCCCAAGCAACCACAGAGCAGAAAACAGACTTAGCTCATAGCTGAGATGCTAATCCGTCCCTCGGTAACGGAGAGACCGAGGGTGCGTTGGCTGGCTGGGACTGGCCACATGAAGTCATGGGAAATGGGACATACAGTTGCCTGAGATTCAGGGAGGCAAAACAAATCCTCACACATCCACACAACAGCCCAAAGTGCAGTCAGATGCTCGGGCTGGTTAAAAATAGGCAGTTTACATTTAGCAGAAAAGTGTTTGTCCATATCAAGTTCCCATGGGCTTGGCAGAGCTGTTCAAGGACACACAGGTTAAAAAAAAATGTGAAGTACCATTAGGGGGTTGGAGGGATTTTATCTTATGTGGCCGCTTAAAGTCCAGCCACTTGGTTCAGTTACAGAGGACAAAGGCTGTGGTCACAAAAGGGCCTGGGAGACACAGCAGCCTGCATGGCCATGTGTTCATCAAGTTCGAGGCTCCCGCTATGCCCCCTTGTATGTTTCACAGATGTATGCACTGTGCATTGAACAACTTCAACCAATGAAGTAGTTTACCCTCTGGCACACTGCTGCTCATAGGCTGTGGGAAAACATCGTTGATACTGCACTACAGTGACATTATGTAGCTGCGCAGTGCCACGCTTCATGCAAATGCAGTAAATCAAGTCTAAAATTAGTTGCAAATGTACCAACTGTGGTTACATGTAATTAGATCACAGGGATTCTTATGTTTGAAGCGGTTATTGCGATGAAGCATCAGGAGCGTATCGTGGTTTGGCTTCAAAAGCATGACATGGCCGGCATCAAGATATGTATTTATGCGTCTGCCACCAGCAGCAAACGGCTCCCAGACGTTTTCACGGGCCTGTGCGCGAGCAGCCATGAACGAGCCGCTGTTCTCCATTTTAAATGGCCATTATCAGATTTGAGAGCGACCACAAGTCTGTGATTACAGCCACGCTGCCAAACAATCGGCGTCCGGATCTCTTACAGCACATTATTTTTAATTCAAATGAAACGACGCCGGAGATGAACACACATAAAAAATGAGAACCCTGCAGTTTCATGTGGAAAAAAAGAAACATCGCCTGTGGGAGAGCATGAAGCACTGAGATCAAACACAATGTCTCGATGTACGCTATGTATCTCAGTAATTGCTGTCTGGGCACGCAAGTTCCGTCTATAGACCATCAGCTTCACACTGACATTTTGTCATCTTTTATTCCTTTTTTTTGGATGCTGATTCTCCACTTCAAAGACACCAGAGGCTTGTTTGCCCCCCCCCCCCCACAACCATGGTGTAATTTGACAGGAACTCTCTCCTAGATTACAAACACAGGGGACCGGCTCGCCTTTACGAGCCTTCCTGCCATTATGCCAAATCTGCCCTTGATTAAAATATTACTGATAAGTGTAACATGAGTGCTGGCAATGTAATATGTTAAAAGCTTTTATTACGTTTGTCTGTTGACTCAGGGCCCTGCCTTTGCTTTACAAGGCCTGAAAAAACCCCTCATGACTCAAACTATAGGATTGGATGCAGAGGCCAGGAAATGGAAAGAGACTTTTCTCGGTGACATTGAACAGAGTCTTCGTGAGTGGTGAACAGCAGTCATCTCAGGGGGGTGGAATATTTCAGAAACAGTTTCACCTCACAGTGACATCTTTGTGAGAATGAAATACTCCTGAGCTACTAAAAGGACTACAGGGTGCTGAGGGGAACATGAACGTGTGTACCAAATATGGCAATTCACCCTGTAACTGCTAAGACAGTTCCCTCAGAACCACAAACGTGACCCTCATGTTGGAGGCAGAGGAAACTTCAGGGAATCACCAAAGTATTTATAACTAATCCTCTGAGGACCACGAATATCTGTATTAAATTCCATGGCAATCCATCCAGTATTTAATTTGGCATTTCACTCAAAAAATGGAAGCACTAGGTGAAATGTCAGGATCACCAAAGTCACTCTGATTCATCCTCTGGGGACCATAAATGTCTGGACGAAACTGCATTGATAACTATCCAGTGGTTGTTGAGCTATTTCATTCTGGACCAAAGTGGGGGACCGACTGATCCACATTGCCACACCGCTGGTGTTTCGTAAAATAAGTCATGTATATTATAGATTTTCGGACAAACTATAGAATTAGTTATAATCAGGTTGTATAATGAGCACTTGGCGATACATATTTTATCAACAGTTAGGTTTCATATGGAGATTCTTACACGTAGAAACAATGTAAAGCCTCGGACGTTCTTTCCGCCTTCGCAGACAGCTGCAGACTTGTACCAAATGTGCACGTAGTTCCATTCATACTACAACTGAGAGACTGCGGTGGTCTGTTGCACGCATGTGCATTTCCTGATCCACACTTCGTTCCCGTTGGCGACGGTGATGTGTGTTGTTTGCCAGGAGTTCAACACCATTTGGCTTGTCTCTGAATTCCTTTACTGACAAATTCTATGAATGTGGGTACACTGCAGATCTCCTCGCACAAGCATCCATTTTGTTATCTTCTTCTCGGCAAACCAGCTAGAGATGCAAACGCCACCAGCTGGACTGGAGTGTGGCCTTAGACATAATGATTGGCAGTGAATCACAGAGGCAGGCAAACATGTTTCATTATGTTCCAGTGGCTATTTACACACAATAATCTCACTATTGGAATTAACAAGATAATGCTTGATCAAAAAACACGCAGTTCAAAGAAAATAAAACCTGTTTTACATGGATTAAAATAAATAAATTCCATTCTTCTTAGAGGAGGGGGTTGGGATTAGATCACACCCTCCTTGTTGCTTAAGATCTGAAATGTCCAAATGTTGCAGTGCAATCTAAGAAGTGTGAAATATTTCTAATTGCACACACATAAACCCACACACTTGGAAACACCAACATCTCTTCTCCCAGCCCTTCGAGGGCGGAGTGAGGATGTTTTTTTGAAATATATTTTTTCTTTCTTTCTTTACAGTCATTACATCCGACCTTATCTCTCCGAGCCTGCGCTGGGTTGTCAATGACAACTGGCTCTAATCTCTACCCCCTCCCGACAAGCAGCACTGACAGGCCCTTTCTTCCCAATTCCTCAGACACGTAGCCAGACATAAATTAATCTGTCACTCATTGCTAGTATTAATGTGGGGATGACACACGGCTGTGCATGCAAACAGACCGACACAGAGACAAAGATAAATGTAGCCAGCATTAAAAACCCTTACACAAACTGGGACACCATAGCATGCCAGAAGTGGTAAAAAGCCTTTGGAAAAGTCTTTTCTCTTAAACTGCATCAATCAAACATGCTGACAGAGAATGAGAGATTTAAGGACGTCCATCAGCATTGCCACAGACATGCTTTTCAATAATAAACCTGTAGATAACAATGCCAAAAATTAATCTCTACTTTGTAAATCTTTGCCCACTTATTTCAAACAGGGTGCACACAGGATGTGGTTGGCATAGAGTGCTGACGTGATGGGTTTATAGGCCAACCCCGAAAGTTAGCATCGCACTCGTCCCCTCAACAAAAAGCCAATGGGGGTTTTTCCTTTGGATTTTGGATTATTGTAGAAAATAAGCTCTGTGGCAAACACATGTGTACGAACGTTTGTTCAGCAAGATAATCTTCTTCAAATGAACAACATTTATGATTTTTGAAGCGCGAATGCAATCGACAAAAGTAAAAAAGCTAATGTTAGGCTATAAACAAACTACACCATGGTATACACAACCAGGCTGTAAAGGTGGACAACACGGTGTGATGATGTTTTGTAGTCTCATTTAGCCACTTGTTAGCAACGTGTGGAGTATTTACTGAAGTATTTTGTATGTTGCTGAAATCGTTTTAATCACCTTATTACAGGCAGCTAACCAAAAACTCAAATTCAAAAAAATCCATCAACTTTGAGACGACGGAACCAAAATTGCAGAAGTGCTGACTCATTTCCCGATTTTTGGACTCATTCCTGCAGCACTGCATTCTGGGAACATTTAGGAAGATTGACGGACACAGGGATGAAAGCGTCTATCTGATCCGACGACGATACCTCTAAAAGCAGATCCTTTTTGATATAATAAAGCTTCCTTCACATGTCAGCCGGGAAGGCAGTGGAAAAAGTATTTCTTCCGGTTGTTAAAAGCCTGTAGAGACAACGTCATCTGCTTATCTGTACCTGCTTATCTCCCCACAGTCTCTGAAAGCAGGCCGGGGCCGCAGGAGGTCAAGATAAATGGCCTGATCAATAGCAGACATTATCTGGATCTGGTAGGCAATAATCAGATCCAGTTGACATAGCCGGGCGCAGAAAGAACCGGCCTGTCAGCGCAAACAAACCTACTTCACTGGCCATCAGCCTCATGTCGCTGCCGTGAGACTCACTGTGGGAAACAATGCAGGCAAGAAAATTGGTTTAACCTTCCCTGCTTCAAATGCTTCAGTTACATCCCTAATGCAACCCCCTGCATCACGCACACACACACACACACACACACACACACACACACACACACCCTCTCCTCTGCCGTGTCACTAGAGAAATGGGAGACCCTTTTGCCTAAATTACAGACATTGCCGTGGTATGTGGGCTGCGATGCCGTGGATAATTTCAGACCAGTCAATCACACACACACACACACACACACACACACACAAACACACAAACACACACACACACACACTATTGTGCATATTAGACATGATTTACCTTTAACATTTTCATTTAATGTCGGTGCAAATTCCCAAATCCAAGTCAAATTATTTTAAAGGTCGATTCTGTGTCCTTATTTAATGTGGTGTCACTCAATGTTTACATAGAGATTAAATAAACCGAGGAAATGAATTGTCGCTTTTGAACCAGGCACGTGACAGGGAAATCTGAATTTCAATGTGCGGCCTTTTTTGTTTGTGATCCTCTTTCATCTCTACGTCACGACTGTGACCGTGTAAACAAGACTCAGTGCTGCTTGTCATACAAATCCATTGATAGGATACGCTTATTCAGTACCTCATCAAGCCCGTAGTGGCATTTGATCTCGATGACAAAAAAGAAGGAGGATTATCAGCTTCTTTTAATTTGACCCCAATTTTCTCTCTGAAGCATTACAGTTGAGTTATATCCCAGACAGACAAAACATTCCTAACAGATATCCCGCTGCATGACGAGCCCCCAGCTTTAATTTTTCTCCCTAATCTGCATGTCTTTATATTTGCGGAGACCCAGCCGACATCTACAACCAAAGCACCGTGGCGCTGGAACCCCCCAGCGAGGCCTCGACTTAATACTAAGCAAGAGCAACTGCGCTGGCAGGGATAATATTTTCCCTTTCTGTTTCTTTCTTCTCAGTGGCGCGATGGGAGCGAGGAGACAAGGGAAGGCAGGGAGATAAAGGAGGAGGAACTAGGGAGGATGAGAGCGGGAGAAGAAAACAAAACAGGAGGAGATGTGGAGAGACAGACAAGACGGAGAGGGGGAAGGAGCCAAACAGGGAGGTAGTGGGGAAGAAAAGTAGGGGAGAGAAGCCTGCTGTGTTATTTAAAAAGGAAGGACGACAGGAAGGCACTGAGGAAATCACCACTAAGGCGTTGTATTAAAACCTGTCTGACCCTCTGCAGACCCCCCCCCCCCCCCCCCCGAGTGATTCGCCCGGCTGGAGGAGTATGGTCAGAGGGATTAGGCCTCTGAAATGTTCCGTCAAGACCATTCTGTCAGGCACCGCCGGAGACAGCCCCAGTCATCCACCTGCACCCCCCCGCACTCCACTCAAACAAGCCTCTCCAAGGCTCACTCTATGCTCAACAGCTCCAGAGTGGGGCCTGATGATAGGCTCTCTGGGGGGACACAAGATTGGCCACAGACATCAAAAGCCAGCAGGGTGACAGACAGCAGGGAGGTCTCTGTCTCTGCCCCCCCCCTTTCTGTCGCTGTCCTTGTCTCTCCCTCCATCTCATCCCAGGCCCCCGCTGGTCATTGAGGGGTTTCTAATTGCATTTTGCAGGGCCTGAGCTAAATAAGGTCGTTGTTCTGTCTACAGTGGCCTCCCTGCTGGGGTGGGGATGGTGACGGGAGGGAGAGAAATGGGCAGTTTAGGCCCCTTTGAGACCAAAAAAACACAAGGGGAACACGAGAGCTGATCTGCTGATTGTTTGTTGGCTGACAGGTGATCCGTGCTGTGTCCCCTCAAGAGGTCCTCAAAAGAGGATCTCGCTCTGCAAAAAACCCTGAATGCCAGGAGCCTTTCCTACTTTGAGTATGTGATAGCAGGGGCCTCATGGTTGTGGTCGGAGAAGGTTGTGTGTGTGAGCACATGTGCTGCAGGGATCTGAGCGGCATGTCATGTGACGGAGCATTTTAACATGTCAGAGACAGCGCCGAGAAATCCTCTCTGAACTCGTCGCCCCTCTGTGTAACACTAGAACACGGGAGAATGGTTGAACAAGAGGGAGAACGAGTCGTCCGTGGAGACGGGAGCAATTTCATCTGTGAATCCCCTCCACCTCCCCCTGGCGGAGTCCGTACAGGCGATAAGTGAGCTGGTGGTTTCTGACCCACGTGTGAAGCTGGTTGAGGGCCAGAGACTGGGGCCGCAGGGGGTCTGTGTGTTGACAAGAATGGGAGGCCTCTTCCGCTTTGAAGCCCTGACATTTAAATATTTCATGACCCTCATCTCAAGGCCCTTTTATCAGATGTGCGCTCTGGCTTGTGGCTGCCTTTCATTAATAGCACAGCGAGAGGAGTTAGTGTCGATCTAATGCCCCCATCAGCGAGGCAGATCTGAGGGAGCCTCTCCCGTACCCGGGCCCCTTTGGCACTCAACATATCTGGAAGACGATCTCGTTAAACGCTAGTAACAATTACACCAATTACAGATAAGCCTAAGTGTGTCAAAGCCACAACACGATGTTTACAATGATTAGCATGCAGCGTTATCAGCGGGGATGGCAATCAACGCCTGGTGCGTCACAAGATCACAGGGCTCTTTATCTGTCACTATCGATACAAGTTCAGCGGCTGAAGGCAGACTTGAGCGTAGCTGTCATGTTCTGCACTCGATCATGCCGCCGGTACCCAGCACCAGTTAACACAAACCAGGTTTGACGGAAGACTTTACAAGATGTCAGAGGAACAGAACAATGATAACAAAGGGAAGAACATCACAGCTTGCCACACCCTTATTTCTGTTCATTATCGTCAAAGGCATCACAAAGACACACTCTTCGGATCTCGCCGAAGCACTCATGACTCCACACTTTCAGTAAACAATCCCGGTTGTCGGATCGGCGCATGTGAACGATGTGTGCTTCCAGCAGTGGAGTGGAGCGCGGTGTGGGCCAGTAGATTTCCACGAGGGCGCGTGCTGGCATGGCACGGGGCACCAGTCTGGAAATGCATCTCCGAGGCTGGTGACCATGACATAAGGCCCCGCTTGTCTGACTGTAATAGAGACGCCTTTGAGAGCGGCCTGCATCGGCCCGTGGGACACATTCCACGTTTTCCTCCACAAACTCCGCGCCACCGCGAGGCTCTGGGTCCTAAATGTGCACATTGTGAGGCGGTCCTGCTGGCAGCACATTCACCATGGGGTTATTTGAGTGGACCCAGGCTCCCAGGGCGCAGATAGAGTGTGTTCTCTCTGGAAGTGCGTGTGTGGGGTTCTTTGTGAACCGGTGTGTTGTTTGTGTTTATGTAACTGCGTCTAGCGATCCACTTTAAGAGTTTGTTTTTGCTGTTAAACTGATACCAGGAAAGGCATAAAATAGTGCCAGTGTGTGTGACGAAGGTCTGACGTGGTCTTAGGTCTGCAGGTTTCTGTCAGCGTTTGTGTGTGACTTTGTGTTTGAGGGCCTGATGTCAGTCGAGGCCACAGGGGACCATTAGTGTAAAGGGCCACCCAGTCAACAGGCAGCGCTAAGCCCGATCATCAGTGCCTGTCTCTGCTGGGGCTTATCATGTACTGTGTTTACCAACACCAAGCTTCGCAGAGATGATCTGGGGCAGCTCTCTCGCTCTCGCTCTCTCTCTCTCTCTCTCACACACACACACACACGCACAAACACACCCACTGCCTGTAAGAGGATTTGCACTGGCAACAGGGACAGGCTGCATTGCTTATCCAGAGAGAAAGCTGCGGCACCACACACACAGCTTGACTCACATGCCTGAGTTCACAGGTAAAGACACACACACACACACGCACACACACACACACAATTCCCTGAAGGAAACTGCGGTTTGGCTTCGGCCTTTGCTGGGTCCACTGACATAGGGATAAACAGTTTGTTGTATCACAAAGATTTTAATTCAGTTTGATGAAGGGCTGAATGAACAATACAGCGGTCCACACAGATCACACACTTATGCCACAATATGCTTTAGGCTCCATGCTAATGGCTTTAAAACAGTGTTGCACAGCCGCTGCTTTGCGGATGGAAACAGTGTGTGGAAACACAGCGTAGACTGCGTGTCTAAGGGGAAAACAGTTGGCTCACTTTTATTGTTTCGGACGGCGTGTTGGGCTAGAAGCTAACAGCTAACGGATCTACACACACGGCTGACTGCATCGTCGCCGCTCAGACGCACACTTATTCCGAGCCTTTTTACTGGGCATCAAACTCCCGTTTTTACGATGTGTTTTTATTGTGTCTTCATTTGAAAGCTTCGACAATAAGGTTTTGAATGGAATTGTGAGCGGAGGCAGCACTGGCTGTGTTTTCCTCCTGCGTCTACTGATTAGTCTGCTCCGGTGGCCAAATTGTTACGTGATAACAATGGGCGGTCGGTCGGCTGGCCACGAAGGAAGTCATTCAGTGTGGGTTCACTGACTATCTGACCAGGGATATTAGAGGAGCGTCTTTCAGTCACGCTCGATGGAGTCCAGGCTCTGACTCCACTAAAGCCTCTGGTCTGCAAGCGGATTTAACAGGGCCACAGAGGCCTGCAAACACCTGCCATCCACTAACACTCCGGGCACAATAGCACCCGACACTGCCCATGATTTCACACGCGGAGGGGCTCACAAACATTACATACATGACACGCAAACCAGCATGGTTTTTCCTATTTGGAGCCATACGCTGGTGATCTGCATGTATGTAGCGCTGAGAATTTACACAACCGGCACGTGTGATTCGCAATTAATCACACCACCGTGCACACACAAACACACACACCGTCACTGCCTGCGGGAGGTGTCCTCGTGAGACCTCTGAGTAGACAGATGTGTCAAAACAACATATCGGTTTCGCTCCTCTTTGCTGTGGTGTTGCTTTGTTCTGTTACCCCAAAAAACATTGGATGTGATTTGCTCTGCATATTGCTGATGTATTTTTCACAGGTTACTCTGAAAACACCATGTACCTCGACATTAAAAAGCAATTTAGCACTCCCAGGATTAAAAGCGCATGTTAAATTGAAGGCTACACTTGGCATGGGCATGAAATATTGAGTGGCTCCTTATATTAACCAGGTTGAGGGCTGCACACAGCATTTAGATAGACGAAATGGAATCTTTTAGCATTACTAATTCATCCACAGGAAGACTGTGGTTTCGACGTTGTGCACGATTCACCGCTACACCGCTGAATACAAACATTAGCCGGCTTGCAGTTGAAGCTGTGCAGCGTCTTGTGAAAAGTGAGGATACCAGGTGGATGTCTATCAGCAGGGATTGTTAAATGTAACCTACTTTCAGTTCTCTTTCATTTCAGTTAAGCTCCGCGTCTTCTGTTCCCTTAGACAAGCGGTGAACTGTCCTTCAACCCGTATTGCACAAATTCACACACTGTCCATACTTTTATATTTAGCTGACGGAAGAAGAAAGCCGCTCATAATCCACCATCAACACCTGCGATCTCCTTTTCCAAACTGATTTGAACCACAGCAGGGTGAAGCCTTTTGTGAGACCTGGTTAGAAATGAACGAGGGAGCTGTTGGCCTGTGGGAAAAAGCAGACGAGACACCGCTGTTTCAATTGGCCCCGATTCCGAAACGTCCTCTAATGTTTTCTCTCAAAACACTGAGGAAGCGATGGAAGAGAGCAGATAAAAAAAAGAGCAGGATGAACACCCGGGTAGTGGACCGTGGCCCCACTTAAACATAATGATGGATGCTAATGATGCCCATAATTACCGTTTCTAAAATGGTGATAATTACAATTCTTTTATAGCTCTTTATCCGCGGCCAATCTTGATAGTGATTGTCGGAGTGATAAACACTGATTGCCTGTGTTTGACCTTTGAATGCACCAACATAACAAATAAAGCACTGCAGGATGAGACCAGTGGCTTACTTTGGATGACTTGTACCAATTACTCTAAATGGTGAGAAAAGTTATTCACTGACCCTTGTATAGAACCTCATTATAAAACACCATAGGAATGATAGAACACCTATGTTAGCCAACCTACATTAACTGCTTTTATGGCCACTTGGGCGCAGGGGAAACAAAAACATTGACGTCTCAGCAACGTTTTAGCAAACAGTGGCTTATCTACAAGACCAGAAAAAACAAAAAGCATGTGAATCAATCCCTGATATCCAGGTCCACTCTCCCTCCATCCAGCCCAGCGCTGTAGTGTTGGCCTGGCTCCCCTGTCACATGGCATAGATTACACCTGTGTTACACCAAATGCCTGATAATGCAATCAAGCAGCTTTGAAGCCTGGTGAGTCTCCACTGCATGCTGTAATGAGGGGAAAATGAAACCGCTCCCTCAGTGTCTGAGTAAACTCCCTGATGAGACCTTCACCACAGACGGCCGGACAGAGAGAGAGCATTCAAAATAAACTCATCCATCTTCAGCCATGAGCCCAAAGCGGCTGACCGTTTGGAATAGTGCTACCACCTATGGGCGTTTGTGAACAGGTACATGTAGACTACTATCAACCCAGGTGAGCTATTGTGGACATTTGGGGGTTTTCTGTCAGGCAGAAAGTCTGAAGTCAAAAACAGCGTAATCTGTCCATGTTCATGAGATGATGCAGAACTAGGCATTTCATATTTAACGTAATCTTTTAAAGCGGTGCTCCTACCGTCTGCACTTAATATGTAGTTATATGCTATGAGCAGTTTGTTACCAACCAGGTAACCTACTGTTAGCGCTTTCTACACGTAAAAGGCAGCAGTGGCGAATCAATAGGGAGCCACAAAGCTCGTAGAAACCATATAATTAGGTCTATGTTGCACTGGGAGATAGTGGTGCATTTTAGTAACATGCACAGTGTGTGACCATTTGAGTGCCGCCGTGTCTTTACGTGCTCATGTTACTCAGTTAGAGATGGAGGAGACTGCTGCCAGCTGCAGTCTTCACCACTGATCACAGGACAGATCTGTGCATCCACCATCGAGACTTCCGTTTCCTTCATCTCTCCAGCTCTCCAACTCCTTACTGCAACATCCTCCTGCAGTGGCTACAAGCCCCGTCCTTCCAACACAATACTGACTTTATTACATTGGCAAACGCTCCCTCTGCACTTGACCTTGTCTTTCATTTAAACCACTCTGGAAAAAGAGATGTACGTATTATGAGCAGAGATGGCCACAGTAGGTTCTACAAAGAAGAGCACTTGGGATTGGAGAAATTATGATTCCCTCTTGTATATATACAATGCAATGACCGATTACCACATTTGAATGAAATGTGTTCAGCATCCATTTGTAGAATCTGAATACAATATTTCTAAGTGTGTTTTCCTCAGTGTACAATCACCTGGAAATAAGAGTCGTGTTTTTGTTACCTACAAACTGGCCCTTTAAGTCTATTCAACTAAAAGATGCTCGTGGAAACATTAATCCCTTTGTGTATAGTGTGCGAGTGCGCTTAGCATAAATACAAATGGTTTTTACAGTATAGTTTTGTCATACCGAGTATTGCTACTGTATGCATGTGTGATGACAGTGCAGCACCCATTGATATACTGTGTGCTGTTATCAGTTATGTTACGTTAGTGTGCTGACTGAGTGGCTTGCTTGCGTGCAGACTTTGAGAAGAAACATTTCAGTCCTGCCGTCACACTCACAATGATGGAAGTGAAGCAGAAAGCAAAGACATTTTCTTCCACAAAGAAATGGTTGGTCTGCAATGTGATGAGATAACACTGAACAATCATGCTTTCATATCATTCACCGCAGAACCAGCCGTCACAGACACATGCAGCCTGCTGCTGGATTGCATTATATTCTAAAGTGTTCCCGCTACTGTGTACATCCCTTGTATATAGTGTATACACAATCTATTATATAAAGCCTTATTTTGTATGGACGCAGCCACTATTGTCTCATTTTTCATTGCAAAGATTCTAAAAGCTTATTTTTTTTTGTGTCAAAATCTGACCCCTCAGTCCAGATCACTCCAGGGTAATAACGCCCCCCAGGAGCTGCTGATATCACCCTTCTTAGCAGTGATAGCTATCATTGTTGCTAATATAACCACACAGTATGAAGCCGCACACGCGCACACACACACACACACACACACACACACACACACTACTTGAAGACGGATGTCTCCTGCACTTCCCTGATCCCATCTTTATCTCGGCTTTAATGAAAACCCGGTAGATACAACAGCCCAGTCCGGTCACATCAGCAGCCCGTCTGCTCTGAGCTACGAGCCTCCGCTCTTTCTTCCTGAAACACACTGTCCATCTGTCTCCATCCGTTCGACTGATGATTCATGACTGCTGATCGATGGCAGCTCTCGTGTCATTTCTAACAACAGCTAACTGGGGATCATTTTGCTGACACCTGACAGGAGGCGGCCCCTGGGGAGGAGGAATTTGGACGTGGACGAGTAAGAAGGATGCTGGCTGTCTCCCACATGAAAAGACAAGAACAAAGCTGGCAGTGTGCCCCCAACTAAATCAAATGTTTGACCTCAAACTCCCATTGAATACAGAGCAAATGGCTGCATACTCATTATAGTTGCACCGCTGAATGTAATAGAGGAGCCTTACAACTCCTGCTGGCCGCAGATAAGGCGGGAATTACAAAAATGTGTAATATCCTAATGCAAGAACATCATTTGTAACAATAATAATTCAAAATTCTGAGCATGTATCTGACTGTGGGCCTGCTTCTCAACATTGCAATGGCTGAGCCAGCAGATAGCAGCTAACGGTGCTAACGGCGCTCAATAGTGCAAACAACTGCAACAGTGCTGACAGAGCGAACAGTGTTTACCTGAAGGGGAACCGGAGGGTGCTACGCTCACTTGATGGCGCTGGGGATCGGGATGGCTTTATCAGCAGGAACGAGCCGTACGAGCGCAGTACAGGCCATGAGGCAGCAAGTGGGGCACACACGCTGGGGCTGAGGTTCAACACTAAAAAAAATTCATAACCACTTTTCCTTGACCTTGATGGAAAACATCATTAGGTGATAATTCATAAGGATATACGAAACACAACCGAAGTGCAAAGAGAATCCGACTACATGGAAGTTAGGGTTTTTTAAGCAACTTTATTGCTCACACTCGAGAACAGCGACAAACTCAATGCTGTACAATTAAATTAATGACTCCTGACAAAAACAGAGTCACACCTTCTCAAGAGGATGTTTTCAATTCATCCATAATCCACTATTAAACAGTGGATGTTATTAACCGACAAATGTTGCTTTAAATGTTGCGGCCGCAAGGAATTCACATGTAACACGTTTAAGTTGGAGAAGCTACTTCAATCGACTGTATATGTGACAAAAGGCTTTTATCAGTAAATAGGTTTTTCTGATGCAGGACATGTTGACTCGCCAAACTCAGGTGTAACTAACAACATTAATAACGGCTGTGTCCCATACTGGGTTTAGTTATGCCTGTATTATAACGAGTCATGTCTGCCTGTGAAAAAGACCCCCCATGGTTTTGATTCATCATGAAGCCTTCTAGTTGAGTTACAGTACTGAAATCATCATACTAACCTACCCTATGATTATGTTTTACAGCATCAGGGCGTTTAGTGATTACATTTTATTTCTATTCCTTGTTGTAATTTGATGGACTCGTACTGCTGTACAGCTTTCCACAATATTCTGCTGGCTTCACATTCAGTTATGTAAATCACTTTTCTGAGCTTGTCATCTTGATTTTATTGTTCCTTTGTTAGTTTTCTGCTTCGTTTTGGGATGAAATGTTTTTCATGTTTCCCACGGGATGAACTCATCTGCACAAATTAACAAGTTGCATAGCTTCTGTGGGTTTTTTCCTCACCATGTTTTTTGTATTACTTTTGATTTTTAACACTGATACTGTTTTATCACTGCAATTAAACAAAGAGGAATTGAATGAAATGCATGTGCTGCAAACAGAAACTGTGTATAGATTAGGTACTTGGTACTACATTTAATGAGCAGTATCGTGTATATGTATATGGCAATTGTTTTGAAATAATTATTCTGTTTCAAGACTAAACCATTATTTTACAATCATTATTTAAAATACAAGCAAAGTAGGCGAACAGGAGTAACACATATACACTTTACACTACCAGTACTACCCATACTACACCTGCATGCAATTATCATAGCTTCAATGTACTGTGCACACCTTACATTAAACGGAAACACCCCCTTAATTAAGAATTCCAACATTTCCATGGCCTCAATCAATATTTGTGAACATGAACTACTCTCTCCTAAAGCCACAGATCGGAGAAGCAGTGATGTCATCAAGTATAACGTCTGGAGCTGCACAGACAATAAACGGGAGACTGATGTATTTTATACTATGGTAGTGGTCTCAGTTGTGAAACAGAGAATGTTCCCACATACTCAGAACATTCCCCTGGGGGCTCTCAGTGTCGTCTATAACATCTCTCACGGTCATCGTCTATGAAGCAGTTTACACTTTATACTTGATGACATCACAACTTTGAGTTTTACTGTGAAATTGTAGTGTTTGGATTTGGGAGGGAGTTGCTCATGTTTGCTTGTATTTTTTAGGCTGTCCTTGAGCATAAGAGTAACATGTATGGATTTAAGAAATGGTCGTAGTGCGCCTTTAATCAAAACCCTTTAAAACAACATACTGTAGCTGCAGTACGGCCTTTCAAAATGTCTGCTTTGCTCACATTGTGTCTTTGATGCTGAGGTAAGATGAATTCAATACAACACACTGAGCAGACCTTGAACAGTCTGCTCCCAAATCCTCTTAATTAAGTCTAAAAACAACAGGGGTTAAATCAAGGCTGTCAATCTGTCCTACATCGCATAAACAGAGTTGCTTTTTAATAGCTTTGATCTCCACAGAAGTCCTCAAGAGCGGTGGTATGAATTCTTATACATCTGAGTTATCAAGCAAACTACTGTTCATTCAACAGGGTTCCCCTTCGCCACCGCTGAGCTCCACTCCACTGCACTTTTGGGCCAAGAGCATTAAGAGGCCAGAGCTTGAATCAGCCAGAAAAGAAAGAAACGGAAAATAAACAACATCACATCCAAGGACTGGGTGTTGAAAACAAGAAGAAGCAACACTCAAGTTCCCTTTACTTCAGACGGACACAATTAAGTTTCCTTTTAGACAGATGACAAATTGATCAGAGAAGTCAGCAACAAATACTTCTAGTCTCCATTTCTGCATCTCTCAACTTTCACTCATCCTTCCCCAACACTCACAGATACTCTTGACTGGGCACTATATTCTAGCTGTACATCTACATCGCTGGGTATAGAAAAGCCTGCTGGGTATAAATAGAACTCATGAAGGAAGAAGCAGAGAATTAAAAGTTATAATCCCTTTTAATAATACAGAGGAAAGTGTAGCTTTGCATAGTTTTGCAGACAGGAGTTGGGGCCGGGGGGGAGGTGCTGAGTTGGGAGTCTCACGTCGTTAGGGCTTGAAATAATGACGACAAAATCTCTGAGCAGAAATGATTTGATTAGTGCTTTCAGGTCTAAAAAGGAACCTGGATGCGTACCAAATGACTGTGGAGAGGGAAGGTGCGACAGAGCTCTTAATTGCTAGAACTGCACCTAGAGACTTGATGATTTGTGACATCTTATCCGGTGCTCTGCGCTAACACTAATAACTGTTAATTAACTGTAGCAAGGATGCCAGGGAGGAGGAAGCAAGGGAGGGGATGCACACACACAAACACTCACTCACTCTCACACACACACACGGCCTTGTGTGTGTTCTCTAGATTAAAGGAAAAAGCATCTCCAGGGATGTATACGAGATGGATCGTAGATGTTGTGGAGGTCAGGGTGCTTGCTGTTCTGTAATACTAATGGGCACAGTGGAGCCACACTGCTATCAAACGAGAGGAATAACAGCGAGGCCGTTATTGTTTTCGAATTGATCTGACTGTGTAAATCTGTTAGCCCTAATTGGCCCACGAAGACGGAAAACAAAGTCAATGTTCCGTTCCAAGGCCAGCTTCAATTTCCAAAGCAGATGTTCACAGATGTCGTTTTTTGTCATCGGAAGCTTCGGCATCTGCAATCAAGCTCTTTAGTGCGATGACAGGGGAACGCATGTGTTCAGTGCTATCGTCATTAAAGGCAAAGTGCCTGGTGTGGCCTCTCTCCTCCTGCGTGACTGTGCATGTAGACAGCTTTGGAGCCGTCCTTTTCCCGGAAACGGCACCGAAACGCACGACCCTGTGTAATGTCGTCTTCGAAAGCCATAGCCATTTTCACGGTGATTAATGATGAATCACACAAGGGCCTCATGAAATTGAGGACTTGATGGAGCATTCTTGTGTTTATGCATCAACACAAATCCATTAGTTTGATGTGCTTGTAAATGGCTAATGATGTCTCCAACAGACGACAAAGTACATGTAGAGTGTGGCAGCAAGGTGGTCGGGTTTCTTACAGCATGCAGAGGGAGTCAGACAACTCTCTTCTCACTAAGGCTGTAATGGTATGAGATTATAATTATTCATATTATTCATATTCATATTCATATTATTATTACACTGATCCTTAAAGGAATAAGAACAGAAGAACAATAATAAACATATCATAAACCGGATATGAAATAGCAATAATGATTATGATATACAACTGAAGCGTGTAAGTTTACAAGTTAGAAGCACAGGAGCTTGTTAAATGAACTAACTTTAGCTGTGACCTTTTAAAATAATGTCCTATGATCATTAACAACTAACACATACTGTAGCTGCCAGGCTGCTCCTTAAAAATCCGTTAAGATGAGAAAATAAAAACAAAATGCTAATGCCAGCTAATGCTAATAGTGCTAAACACGGTTCACAACCGCTTACGGACACATTTGGCTTATTCTAACTTTAGAGGCCTTAAGGGTTATTAAATGCAGCACAACTATATTGTCGGACAGTGAAGGCAAGATATTAATGTGCCATAAAATATCTAATAAGTCTTTGGATGAAAATGCATCTTTCAAGTCCTGAGCTCTGCCCTGAATCCAAAACGAACCCAAAGCTATATTTTTGCTTTAGTTAGCTTTTGAGTTTCCTTCCCTTCTTCCACTGGACTTTGCATATCTACTTATGACATGCATGGATGGAGACAACTGGCACAGTCAGAAATAGATGAAAATAATTTCTTATAAACTACTCTTCAAAATAACCGCACATGAACCTGGCCCAAGCCAGAAGCTTTACACAACAGAGGGTCCCAACACCCAACCAGAAGCCCATTTATTCGTCAGGACCTGTTGTGTAACTGACTGTATCTTAACATTTGATGTCCAAATTTCAGTGTCTTTTTCTTAATCCTTGTATTTAAATTGGTCAGAGTTGATGCTATAGGTCAGAAGGGGTTACTGATATTATATCAAACTGAATTCATAAGGAGGATTTTACAAATGTGCTACATTGATCTCTACTTGTGTAGCTTTTTCTTTGTACCGTAGCAAATTTCTTGCCACAGTCAAGAGTTTACTGGGCACACCTACAGTATAATGACTGAAACGGCAGAACAAAGTGTATTGACTGTTAAGTGTCAAGTTGTTTAGGAGTGATGTTGAAGGCTGATTCTCTATTTCCTTCCCTATCCAAACAACTGTCATGTTTCATGAATCCAGCAATGCCCTCCTCGCCTGGAGAGCCGGAGCTGTCTTGACAAACAAACACGTCTCCACTGTTATTACCGTGTTTCCATCCCTCCTCCAGTGCTTGCTGCTCCGGTGACAGCGACACAAAGAGACATGAGGAGCGTGGCCCTGGAGTAGATAAACAAAGAATGCCATCGTGTGTCACTCCTGCTTGGACTGATGCACTGGCTGGAAATTGAGGGAGTTTGAGGGATGGCTGCGAGGCACAAACACGCGCGCATATGCACGAATACACACGTATGTTCAGTATATATATATGAATATATACACACACACACACACACACACACACACACACACACACACACACAC
>NW_022280048.1:6841109-6878164 GCF_004355925.1 Anarrhichthys ocellatus | reverse complement strand
ACACACACACACACACACACACACACACACACACACACACACACACGTCTCCAGTAAAAGCTTTTCATTTGTCTCCGACATGCCTCGGTCAAGCCATCGCCTTCAGACGTCTTGGGTTAAATACCTAGGGCGAACAAGGTTACGCATTGTGATGGGCACATCCACATTTTCAATTGAGACCTCTACAGTCTATTAAGCTCCAGGATACAGTGCGGCCCAGAGAGACGGAGAATGCCGCGAGACAGGAAATGGAGCAAGCAGACTGACAAGCTGACGAGTCGCTCATTGTTATTTTGCCGAGGCCTCAGTGAGCGCTTGTCACCGCACAAAGCCTCAGTGAAGGACGCGGAAGATCACGCCGCTGTCTGCTAATCAGAAGAGGGCACACTGCATGTTTTGTTTGGTTCTGTGGTACCTCACTTCTATCGCACATCAAGGCAAGGCCCTGGAGCGCTGTTGGAGCTACGCAGGTGGGCAGCTATTCTGCTTCCCACATTTCAATTTGACAACACAAGCGCTCCAGGGCCTTCACAATGTGCGAAGACTGTCAGTGTTTCACTAACAATAGCAGATAAGCCATGTGATGAATGGAAACGTGCCTATATTCAGAGCTCAGGGTCCTTTAAAGATTAAGAGCTAAGAAAAAACAACTTTTCCAAGGAACACTGCACATGGCAGTTGTGTTTACCCAAAATCTAATTTCCTTGAAACAGGGCGATGACAGGCCTTTCAACTGCAGTGTGATCTGGAGTGTTTGTACATAGTGTTGAACAACTTGCTGGCATGTGTCCCTTTCATTTTTGAGATCCGGCCGGCGTTTTATGACAGATCAGCGGCGCCGTTTATGCAGCCGGTCTGAAAACCAAGGAGCTCAGAGAGACGGGGAGATTATTCCTTACAAAGCCAATAAAAGAACGTTTAATAGAGATAGGCTAAAACTATCCTCCTCTCTGTGCTGCTGACAGGGCACTCTAATGTGAAAAAGGAGATGTCAATTTGTCTGAAAGGAGTCCGTCAAAGAACCGGTGTCTAAAAATAATAGATTTCATAAAGTAAAAAAAGATGCAAACACATTTTTGACACCCTGCTGTTGTCTTGCCGTTCGTATCGAGTCATGAGAAACGTATCAAGGCGGTCGAGATTCCTTTAAATTACACCTTTAACGCTGCAACGATTGTGCCAATGTAATGTTATATTGATCTACACAACGTTGCCTCCAGCTGTACTCCAGGAAATATCCACATTCATTCAAAGACTTTTGAGAGCAGCCAATGTAAGGATAACACTGTCTGTTGTTCCTCTCAGGCAGTGTCTTTCAAGAGCGAAGGACAACTGTGACAAAACCAAAGACAAGCGGCCAGATGTGCTCTCATTGTTCAAGAACTGAAAAAAAAAGTTCATGGTAAGAAATCTCAAGAGGGTCTGTGTCTGAGGGGAGGGCTCCACCAGTCAGTCTCTCTCATCTTCCTTTCATAGCGTCTACGCTGCGTGACCTCTCTGTAAGGAGGGCGACCTGAGTCTTACTTATAGACCTGACACCCACTGACAGACGACTAACCCTTGACAGGTCAGGGCAGACGGGGCCGGGAACACCTGCTACTCAACAAAACTAAAACTTCCCTAAGTGCTCAGAGGAGCTGTGGAGGCATGGATCGAGTTATTGACGGGCAGGAACGCCGGAGAGCAAAACAAAGTTGTTGTCAGTCAAAAGAAGTTGAAAGCAGCAGTTCGGAAGGAAAACACAGAGATGGAAATTCTTTCACGAGGCCAACAGGAGAAGACTGGATGGGGTCGCGGGGGTCAACGGAGCATGCCAAGGACTGGTGTGCTTCCAGTAGCTTGAGATCTACTCTTGTATTATCAGTATTTATAACGGAAAAGTAAATGGAGTGAAGGGGTGTATCATCATGGTTCGGCGAAACAAGTAAATATAATTTTATTTACTTCCTTCATAGCTGGCAGAAGAATCCTCCTCCTATGGAAACAACCACTTGGTTACAAGTTAAAATTCTCACTGTGTGGGTCAACTGCAAAGGTCTTCAATCACTGGCAACCCCTTATTTCCTCCTTTACAACTTCATCTCTTCTGTGACTCGTTGGTTAACATCAAGCCAAGAAATCACTTAGAGGGTGTACAGCACATACACATAAAACATGACTTATCCTGCCTTTATTCTATTGGTTCATTTACTCATGTGTATATGTTTATTTATTTAATCTTATCTTAAATTATTCTTATTTATTACTTTATATGCGATGTATTTTCATACATGTTTGTAAGTATAAATCTGAATACGGGGCTTTATGAACACATGTATCGGCTTAACATGTATTTGAATATGCAAACTGTGGTAAGCCATCTCACAGGGGAATGAAGATGGAATGGGGGTTGGTAGGCGAACATTTGGGCGAATGGTCTCAAAATACAAAACATTTTTTGTGATGAATGTTACTGTACTATTGTAATACAATATGTTAAACAAATACAATCAAATAAAATGCAGCCCAAAGCTTAATATTTTTGAATCTAGAAATGATTAAGCATCATTCTTATCAACTTATAAGCTAAAGCTTGTTGACCTTCTGTAGCTCTTAAAGCCAGGTTAGTTCATCACATCCCTCTGCAGTATCTGGTCAACCAGCATTCATCACACGATCATCCCCAGCCAATATATGTGTGTTTATACATATGTTTTTAGGAAAGTATGTGTCAAAGGATTTAAGCTGCAGGCTTTGAAATAGTCAACGTCCCAAGGTTGGGTACACACAAAGCTAACCAGACGCAGCTGAAACTACAACCAAAATGAATAGATGGTTTACTACACCGGTGCTAATCTGTGTTCCTGTTAGTATAAAACTGAACTCAGGAAAAAACTATGAGCTTAAAATGAAAAGCCACACATTCCATGCTAACATGCCAGCTTATATCGGGCTCAACGCAGGCACAAGTTTCTAATCTTCAAAAGCCGGTTTTATAAGTGCGTAATGAGTGGGACCACAATAGAAAAACAAACCATTTATTTTCCTCCCCCGGAGAGTAAGTGGAACCATATGGAGCAGTGCGGAGCCAGATCCCAACATCTGGGCGGCCTGGGAGAATCAAAGCCAAGTGGTGCTGTGGACCCCGGTGAACCACAGCAACCTTTGCCTGCCCCGACAGGGCTTTGCTCAATGAGAAAAACACGCTGGAAACATGTTCTCCTGAGCGTCTGACTTTCCCCTCCCCGTTTTTTCAGGATAATTGCTAATCAAAAGGGGACTGACGGCGAAGCTCCGGGCACGGTCCACAGCGGTAATCATTGGCAGCTGGGAGTTTGACTTGCAAAAAAAAAAAACAGCTGGAACAGAGCATGGCAGATTCCTGTGAAACAGTTCCTTTAATATTGGGTGGAGGTCGCAGACAGTGTCATCCTGGGAGGGGATTTGAATTGATGGGAGTTGGACATACCTTTAGGTAGCTACTGTGGGGTGTTACCATGAGAGCGCACAAACAAAAAAACATCTATTTGTTGGTTTGTTTGATTGCTGAACACTCTTTCTGCTCCGAGTACGATGACAGGGTGATGCAATCTACTGATTAACAACACTCAGGCAAAGCTCGGTTTAATAGCCTTTAGCTAGTCTGCATTACTCTCCAGCCAACAACAAAGGACCACTCTTATCAGACCAAGCAGGCTGAGGTTAAGAAGCTGCACCACCTGAGGGCAATGCATTTTAGCTGGGGATTTAAAGCCTTACACTAAGCCACTCTCCCTCTTGCTCTCATGCTCCAGTCCTCCCTTTCTCCCTTGGATCACATTCAGCCACCAAACAAACAGGAAGAAAATGGCTCCAGAGACAATGAAACACTTTTTGTTTTTGTTAGTATAACTTACAAGCAATATCTTGCTTTGGAACAGCACCGCTGCAGAGTTTATGATCTAGGATTACTGGGTGGATGGCAAGATGAGTGCTCACAAAGGACAGATTTTTGTGCATGCCCCGGAGGTGCAATCATGTATTTCAATACTCAACAAAGATAAGGTTGAGCACTGACTATAGTCGTCCTCTGGGACGGACGAGGGGTGGGGCCGCCTCCCTCATGTCCAAACACATTATGCCAGAAGGGTTGTGGCCACGCTAATTTATTCCTGAGTGGTCCTTAGGGAGAGTGTCTAGTCATAAAGACCCTGTCAGCCTCTCCCCTCAGTGGGCACCGCAGTCTGCAGGCAGACCCTCCCTGGGGAGGTGGGCCGTTGTAGGCATATTCTACTGAGTAATATTGCCACCCTCAGCTGTCTGGGCACCTTCGCAGATGAGGTTGGAACAGCAGTGTGGCGTGACTTGACATATGACATAAGCCATGTTGAGGTGGAGTTATGGCTGCCGCCGGGCTCTGACCTTCCATTTCCTCTTTTACCATTGCTTTAACGATGAGTGTGCAATGCCCCTCCACGGTGCAGGCCTGAATCCTGGGAGGGAGATAGCTCCTCATTACAGCTGCCCTAGGAGGGAGCTGCCGGCTTGTCAACAAGGAGCCATGGAGGAGGCAGACGGCTTGCTCCATTCAGCCGCTCTAGAATAATGTCAAATGAACCGACATTCCGGCTTGGGAGCCTGTGAGACACCCAAGGAACCACTTTATCTTCTTCATTAAAACCAGTTTAGAGAGCAAGTGGGGAGAAAAAAAAAAAAATCCATTTTCCTTAAAAGTCTCCAGAACAGACGGACCAAAATTAATTGCACCATTAGGCCCCCAATAGACAATGCTGGTGTAGTTTTCCTTCACAGATGCATGTGTGCCAACACATTGCTCTTAAAAAGGCAATTATGGCACCATTTTACATAAAAATAAATTTGCATTTAATGGGTAATAAACACAGGTACGGGATTGCATTACTCCAAAGGACCAGACATTGTTCACAATTTAGGGGCGCAATTGTATGGGCGTCTGTCTTTGAACCTGGCTAATTCTCTCTTATGGTAGAACATGGCTCATTACAGATACAGCAGCTCAATATAACCTCGATATGAAACATGATTATTTTCAAAAAACACACCGCAAGGGAATGAAAATGAACACTATTATATTCTGTGTTGTGTCAATGAGCAACATGTCGGCTAAAGAGAAGCAAACATCTGCACGGCAACTGAGAGAGCAGATTAAGCCTTTACCATATCTGTAATTCCCCCGTAGATATTCATACATGTTTGCCTTTGGCATGTAATTAATGGCCTTTCATATGGCGACTAATTGCTACTAATGTATCTCAACAAGAGATCTGCACATGCAGACACTGTTAGTCTGCAAGCCCCCCGCCCCCCCCCGCACAAGACTCCATCCACTCTCTTCTGATAGATAGAAGAGGGAGGGGCTTTCATTGGGCCCTCATTAGAGAGGTAAAGAGGAGGGAGTCCCACAATGTGGCACACGTCCTGTCGGTGTGTCACCATTATAGAGGATGTAGCAGCGGTCCATTTTCGCCACTGCTCTCACGTGTATAGGATAATGTCAGGTGTGGTGAGAGTGTTAGCAGCATGTGTGGGGAATGCAGTGGGAGTTCTCCTGAGGTCAACCGGCACGGTGGGCTCCGGATAGGGTATCACATCCTGGGCCAGGAAACCTTTGCTACAGAACTATGTTGATCGATGGACCTCTCTGATTGGAGCTTAGTACGCCGGTGCCTCGCCAATAAGAACACATATCTTCCTCCTCTCATTGCCTGCCTGCCCCCCACCCCGCAAGCCTCATTGCTACAAGTCATGTGCGCCCCTTGACCAAAATCCCAGCGTGTGATCTGAGGGAGACTTAATCGTACTGAAAGATTAAGGAGATGTAAGGCAGGCGGGATGGAGGCTTGGGGTTTCCCAGGGGCATGGAGGGTAGGCCTGCTGGGCACAATAGCAGTAAGGGCTCCCCAGGCCATTAGCCCAGGTCCCCAGGACACGGCGGTATTGCAGAGGATCCTGCAGAGGAGCGCTCAGCTGGAGCTTCACATCTCACTGCCTCACAGCCAAGAACCCCCCCCCCCCCCATTAGAGAAGATAAGGTTCCCATCGGCGAGTAGCACACAAACACACTCACATCCACGTTCAAGTGTATGCGCGAGCCACACAGAGTAATGTCTTTGCCAGGAGTCATGGGGCGGCTGCAGACACACTTCAGTATCTGGGGTTGTTGTGGTTGTTTTGTCCACAGTTTCACTTTCTTTGAAAGCATTGTTTGTGATTTATAGCCAGCAGCAAAGCAGAAACATAAAACTGAGTCATATTGATTTGTTTTTACTGTCTCAGTGCGTCATAACTTTTTCCTAGTTCCACATAAAATCTGAAAATTAATACAAACTGTAAAGTGACTTCGATTTGAACCCTACTGTCGCTTGTTATTGCTTGCTTTTTTTCATAAGCAACCCCACTGGCAGCCTAAACTAAAAAAGCATTTGGGGAATCATAAAAGATGCTATTATAATGGATTTTGACCACAAATTTTTTCCCTCTGTCTAAGCCAGACTCTGGGGAGAATACAACAATTATGAAAACATTGCATGGGTCTCTATTTATTTATGTTTTTTGAAAGGTAGTTTCACTAGACAGCACTTCTCCAGGAAGAAAATGGCCCCTTTCCCCCTCCTCCTTTAGTCAGTCTCCCACCTTCCTCCCTCCCTCTCCCTCTCTAAATCCCTCCCAGGGCCGTGCCCGCTCCTTTAATGAGTAGCTGGAAATGACAGCTTTAATCACCGCCTGTGGCCACGGCGAAGGGCCCGTTAATGATAGAAAAGAACAGAGGGCCATTTGCATCAATCAGTCCTAAATCACTTTTTATGATAATGCAGTAGAGAGGGAGGAGAGCCTACCCAGATGACTCCTGCATGATGATGATGATGATGATGATGATGAGGCTCTTCTCACCCCACCCTTGTACACATGGAGGTTTCTTAAAAGGATACACCAGCAATTCCAGACTGCTTCTACAGTGCACCCTGGCATGGCTATCAGGAAACCCATGCTTCATTTTTTTATAGCATCAGGCACACAGTGGGCAATCCTCCCCAGATACCGACCAACCAAGATGCCAAGGACCAATGAAAGTCACGTCAATTTATGTTTGGACTAGATTTTTAAAAAAAATAAAACAATATCTTAATACCACAGACTGTAAGGGGGTGGAGCAGAGTACAACCGAACGTTGAATAAGAAATATTTACAGTAACTTTCATGAACTGAAAACACACTGTGAAGGGGTTAAAGTTCTGAAATGAAAACATTCCCAGAATGGGCAATGCTGTGGCAGCGACCTGTCAATCACAAGGTAGCCCCGCCCTAAAGCATACTCTGCTTTATGGTCTATCTGACTCTAAATGGACCATAATGTACTAAATGAACATCATGCTGTATTGAAGAAGACTTGAAACTAGAGATTGAGACCATAAACTCATGTTTACAATGTTTACTGAGGTAATAAATCAAGAGAGAAGTAGAGTCATTTTCTCATAGACTTCTATACAATCAGAGGAGTCGCCCCCTGCTGGCCAGTACAGAGAATGCAGGTTTTAGGCACTTTGGCACTGGCTTCACTGTTCTAACCCGGAGGTTGCCACCTGCTAAATATACATGGTTCTGGGACTTTTTTACCCTGAATTGTGCTTTTAAGGCAGCCGTTACTTGTAGGCTGTGACCTTGCTGTGGGCAAGAAAATAGCCTGGTTAGGAGGGTGTTTTCGAGCTGTCCAGGCTTAGCCAACATATTTGCAATGCTAATCTACCAAGGCAGTAAGTAGTGATGAATAAGAAGTGTAATTTTTAATGGTTGCTTTGGGGTGTAACACACTCCCAGAAAGCCTAAAGGGCAAAAGTGACATTGTACGGTTTTTTTTCTTCTTTTTGCTGGCAAATTCAAATATCGTATAAATAAATGTTATAACATAGATGCTCATTTAAAAAAAGGAATATACTTGCCAAAGACAGTACGCTAACTTTAAGATTATACTTTGGTAAACATTATTAGAGCAGAATATTTATTTCAGTGAAATTATACTGCATGTGTATGTATATATAAGACATACAAGTTTAAATAATAAACTACACACACTATGCATTTCACTAATGGTGGATTAAGTAAATGAATGAATCCAAGACTGCCGTTCTTTAGAAGAGAGGGGACAACTGTGCAACAGCTGACAGCTCTCTGTGTGTTGGTTCAATAAAACCTTCACTGCTTTCAGGAGCAGAAAAGTAGCAGACTGACAATTATCTGACTAGATACTCCACATGGCCTACAGAGAAGTACTGATGTACTTGAGTAAGTCTTACACATACTAGTATAATGAGTTCAATAAGCAGTGCTGTTTTTTTCATTTAGTCAACAAGCTATCTACTGTTTAATTACAAGTGATATGACATTGTGAGATTCCATAATTAATTCAGAAGTGCTCTGATTAAATGCAATCAATTCACTTGTTAACACAGCAGGGGTTTCTGAACAAAGATTATCTGTGGAAGTATAATGAACGCAATCAAATGACATAACATCTCATTTGCATATTGTTGTATTGAAACACAAAAAGGAAATATAAAGCCCGATTAAACCATATGCTTCTTCTAGTCGTCTGCTTCAGGAAAATAGTTATTCAAATGTTACTAAATAATGATGTTGCATAAGTGTTAAACACTGGATTCACAAAGCCATCAGAGAAATGTTTCTGCACCTGATGCTCGCCTCATACCAGCAAAAGTATTCAATCAGATCCAGTGAAAGATGATCAAAACACTGATGAAGGAAAGTGGACACTTACCTCAGACACACTAAACCCTTCCTGTGAGTAATGTTATTCCTAGCCTCTGTGTCGGTGAGAAGGTGAAATTAATATCAAGGTGATATTCCAGAAAGATGTAAACAAAGTAAGAGACTCCCCTTTGAAAAAAGAAAAATAATTCAAACGTCGGTGAATTCTGGGATAATTGGCTGAAAGGCTTGTCAGTGCCTGGCAGTTTAAAACGGCAGAACAAAACATACCAATTTGTCACAAAAGGAAACTCTGACAAGCGCAGAATCCTCACCAACGCACAGACAGGCATGACAATGCCCCTCCAGGCTATTGCCTACTTCTGCTCTCTCGCTCTCTCCCTCTCTCTCACCTACTCTCTCTCTCTGCCACAGATGGCTTCTTGCGAGTGCAGGGGAGGGCATGGCTGTTCCACAGTAATCCCCAGCCACACAGACGGAAAAGCTTGTTAGAGCACTTGCTGATCACCACAAAAAGTCAAACCAGAGCCAGGGAAAGGTCACCAGGAATTAGGCTGTGCTCAAACTCCAAAGGCTTGCCTAATTCCCCTGATAAGCCCCTTTGAAACTCAACCTGCTCTGGCTGTGCCATGGGCTCAGCCTTGCCTAGAACTAAAACCCTTCCGCTAAATCGAGCTGGAACTCATTTACACAGAGGAGCGCACCCGCATGCACACACGGACTCACAGCTGCACACAGCTCTGACGGAGCAGGCGAGGCTTTTCCCGATGACTAGGCTAGAACAATCGACTAAAGAATCAATGATTCCCAATGTGTGCGAAAGGAATTGAAGCGGCCTAGACGCAGCGCCGGGGCTTTAAGTCTAAGCTCCTTAGGACACGAGGAAGCTTTGAAGCTAGAATGGGTCTTGGTTTAGACTTCATGCTGCTGTTGTTGTCAATTATCCAATTTGAAAAAGACACCAGAGGAAAAAAAAAAAGTGAACCGAGCAGTGAGTGAAAACAGACTTGTGGGGCACAAACAGCAGAGTCTTTTGGAAAGTCAGAATTGAAATGGTCCTGGACTTCTGCACTTCTGAAACCAAACACATGGAAGAATATAGGCTGGGGTTTTGTTATGCCCTCAGGCAAACAAATGCAAACGGTCTAACCATGTCGGAACAGCCCAGCGGTTTTACACTCACGCACGCCGTTTACATTATTTTAATTTCCACCCGCGCAGAATGATCGCAACACTATTACAGCAGCAGTATTTGCATACCACTTCCTCTTTTTCCTTTTCCCTGGAACACATGCAGGCATACATACCCGAGAGGTAAACAAGAAATCCTCCCGAGGGAAAAAAAAAAAAGAATTATTTAACAAAAGAGGACTGATGTTTATATTCAAGAGCGCTGTTGCCTTTATCCGCACAGAAAAACAAGCTCTTAACAGTGACATTGAGAAGGGAAAGTGGAAAGGCCATGACAGTCCAGCGACCGTTTCCCTTGATGTGAAAAAAACAGTGCTGGCCTCAACTTTGTGTTCAGCCAAAGCAAAGCGCACAGGCAGCTCAGAGTTTGAAGACACTCTCATAAACACAGCAGATCCTTCCCTCCAGAGAGAACAAACAGCTGGTGGTAGGAGTGCAGCGATCGCATTGGCATGCTACTCTACGTGTCTTTTATTTCTTAAGAATGCCCAACACTGTGTTATTGCCATTTTCATCTTCTTAACATTCCTCCATTATCAGCACCCTGCGAAAAAAAGTGAGCTGAAATACAGAGTCAACTGTTGCATTCCTTGTCAGGTCACGTCTGTAACTAACAAGACGAGCACTTGTTTCTGTCAACATCTTAATTATATACTACAAGCCCAACACTTTGTGTAGTGGGGACTTTACTGAGAGAACGTTGGCACCCACAGCCAATAATCTGGCTGTTGGGCTCATGTGACGTGCAAGCTGTTTGGCCCATGGGCGCCTGTCGGTGGGATGATGAAAACCCTTGTTTCATTGTCATTGCAGTGAAGTATCTCTCCCCCTGTCGTGTCAGACTTGGTATAAATCACCACCACGGAAAAATCAGCTTTGCCACCAACTGACATAACAGTTGTGACAAGAAATGCATAATGCAGGCCTGTGGGAGCGTGGCACTCTCAGACTTTAATTACTTTATCGCCTGCTCCACAGCATGGACGCATGTTGTTCCCAACTTTATTTACCAAGAAGTGAAACTCCGACTACATTCTAAAGTCTACATCCACGTTTGGGGTTTTCACTGGAGAAAGGAAAGAACAAACCACCGCGTGTGCTTTAATAACCTTTAGAGCCTTTGGCAGTTCCACCCATACAAACTCGTATGGTGCAGCCTAGTATTATTCAAGCCCACGGGACATTTGAATTTCAACTAACAATCCAAAAGTATCAAAAGATACCAAATTTGGTCTGTCAAGCTAAACGTCCATAACATTTTGAGCAAAATATTTAGACTATTATTGAAATGAGTGCAGCCAAAACAACAAGGCACATAGTGTTTCACAATTTGTTCTACTATCGAACAATGAAGTATATTCACGCATTGTATGTTCAAGTCAAGGCTGATTGTGAAGTTAAATCCATCACAACAACAAAAGAAGACTGTAAAGCAAAGCATGGAGAAGCAGTGTTTGCTCTGTAAACCAGTGTAGAAAGTGTGGCCTCAGCTTGAGAGGTGTGATGTGATCGTTCTTAATCCAAGGTGCTCATAAAGCCCTCGCCTTTCTCCCTCGTGTGCGCCGCAAACAGCACACTGCCGAACTTTGCCACCATGCAAACGAAGTGAGAGGAACTCCAACGCTAAGTGAGCATCAGCCTCTTCATAGCACAAGGGCTGTTTGGCGTGGGGCTGCTGAGGCAAAGGAAAAGGCAGGTGACTGCATTTCAAAGGCAGAGGAGGAGAAACACACAGTAAAAGGTGACGCATCAGACAAATGATATTAATAGGAGAATGAGGCAGCAAGTGAATTGAAGCACAAGGCCAAGGAATGATTGTTTTGCATTTGTGAGAGGGTGATGGGGGGTCAGATCACTTGCAGTCTTAAACTGAGATGTACATTGTGTGATTATAGAAAGCAGACCTAACTATTAGGGATGCCCCGATTGATCCAGTGAAATGCGATCAGGACAAACTAGTACTACAATCCTATAGTTTAATGCAGCTGAGCGTGCTGCACATGTGGTTGCTGAGGCGGGCGACATTCTACTAAAACAAAATAAAACATGGCGGTGGGCAGCGAGGTTGCATTTGTGTTTTATGCAAATAACCGCTATAAATGACTATAAGGAAGCAAACATTTAGAATTTACGCCGACTTCGGGACGGCTCCAAAAAACGTTTTGGGGACAGTGGTGAAGATTTTTTTGTCAGGAGCCTTGTATACCAGCTACGAAATACTGTATAAAAAACAAAAGCAACAACAAAAACAATCGGTATCGGCCCATATGGCTCATCAACCATCGCTGTCTACCAACTACGCCAAAGGAGGAGAGGGCCGCCCTCTCTGGATCCCTCAGCCCCTTCACAGAGTTGTGTTTCCTTCGTAGAGGCCACTAGGAGCTATGGAACACACAGTTAGCCACCGGGGCAGGCTCGGGCTTCAGGCGCATGTGCCAACCTGGAAGGAGAAAACGGGCTCACAGCTTTGCTGCAACCCGCCCTTTCCGTCACATGGCCAACAGGTTCAGCAGACACCTCTTCCCTGGCCAAGCGCAGGTGAAGCGCACAGTGATGGCTGACAGTGGGTTGGCACGGAGAAACAAACTAGATGTGAAGGCCATTATGGTAATAGGGGAGGAGCCTGCCAGGGACGTGTCACAATAGCGAAGAACAGAGGACCACTGCATGAGGTTGTGTGAGGTTAGCCAACCAAACATAAGCACTTCACCTGGGAAATAGCTCATTAAAGTATGCTGCTCTGTGTGTGAATAGTAAGTGTCAAAAAACAGCCAGATTTAACTTGCAACAAACAGAATTTCATTGTCAGTAGATGCTTTATGCACATGTAACTAAATGTGCCTGCATGTGTGTATATGAACCGTATGCATGTCCGTGTGCAGGAGATGAAGGCGGCAGTAGCTGATGGCAGCAGGCCTAGGGCCAGGGCCTTTCTCGAATGCTCCTCATTAACAGCTCATAATGGCTGGCAACGTCCTCGCACCACCCTGGCTCACTCTCATTAGCAGCTGGCAGCGAGGTGGGGAGATGAGTGGACGTTGGCATCGACCCACCTACACTCAAGTACAGCATGGGAGCGAAGCAGGGAGAGCGCAGCGAGGAGGGAAATAGGTGGCGCGGGAGGGAGAAATCCTCATCTCAGTAGATTTAATTAAAACTGGGGTGAACAGATGGGGAAGATGGAGTGAAGACCAACAGGAGACAGCTCATCTGTGTGGGTTTCAGCATTTCTCTTTCCATCCCTCCATCTCTCCCCATCCGCTTCCCTTGCTCTCTCATCTCTCTCTTTTTTTTTAGATAAATTCTTGGCTTACAGAATGTCCCAATTCAAAGCATCTATGCTGGCGGTGTGACAGATGACAAAAAAAATGAGACACACAGCTCCCATGGGCTCTTGACGGAACGTGGGCCTTTAGTTTGCTGTGGATAATCATGGGCTGGGCTAGTGCTGGCCAGCCCAGCACTGGGCCCGGGATGTTGTGCCGAGAGTGGCTAAGCCCTTATTAAAAGGTAATCCAGGCAATCCCTGTGTAAAATAAAAGAGCTATTTGTTTAAAATAGAGAACCGCCAACCGTAGATCCAGCCAGACAGAGGCGAAGGTCACTCAGTGTAGGGTTTTAGATCAGAAAAAAAGATCAAGCCTGCCTGTGGCTCTTTTTCTCTCTTCGCTCCCAGAAGAAGTCGCTTTTCATTCAAATGTAATCATCACCGTGCAGTAATATGACCTTCATGGCTGCACGTTAAAAGGAGCAAAAACAAAGCATCCAGCTCCTTTAGTCCCTGTGGCCATTCCAGAGTATACAAAGGGATCATAGAGACAAGCGAAAACCACTAAATGAATTCAAAGCATCGCAGAATAATGGCCCTTTCCTTTTGCACTGAAATGTAAATGCACATGCTGTGCATATGTGCTAAACGCTGCTGCGAATCCTGCTATTTTTACCCTCTACTTGGCATACTCTTCATCTTTGATTGACATTTGCTGCGAAAGCACTGTCATAACATCCTAGCAACTGCAGTTGGAATCACAAAAAAACATTAATGACGGAATGGAAAAAAAATCCTCACATCCACCTCGTGCAACAATGCCACTAGTTTTGCATTTTCTTCTGAAATTTTTCTGCCTTAGCTCAATTCCCCGCTACATTAACCTCATTATCCTTTGAACCTTTTCACTGTTAATGCCAAATGCAATTTGTATTCTGAGGCCAGGCAAAAAGCTCTAAACTGATTATCCCAATTTGAACCGTGGCAGTCTTAGATATTGTTGAGTCTGAAAGGGCCATCGAGCTGGTGAATGGGCTTCTCATATGCCTTCTGAGTTTCATGACACAATGTTGCGTCTGCTTTGCAAGGGATAAATTAAGCGTGTGAAAGTCTAAGCAAAGCCCTCATTTTCCAGTTAATCAAATCTTCCCCTAATCAAATTAGCGCACATAATTCCTCTGGATGCGTGGTACAAAAACAGCATTATCCCCCTCTCCGGAGCTGAAAGGCAGGGAATCAGCGTGGTGCCTCTCTCTCCTCTGCATGAGCGGCCCTCAATGGAAGAGGAGGGCCGGGGTGAGGTGGTGGGGGGGGTGGAAGAGACCAGGGGCGAAGGGGGAGGGCACGGCTCTTCCCAGTGGCCTAACAGAGAAAGACAAGGCCGGGGTAAACTTTGGCAGCGTTTAAGTTCCCAGCTCATTAAAAAGCCTGGCTCAGTGGCCACCTCCAGGGAGCACTGGAGCGTTGGCTAATGAGGTACTTGTTTAATTTTCTTTCAAAGGGCTGGACATCTGTGACACCCCCCCCCCCCCCACACACACACACACACACACACACACACACACACACACACACACACACACACACACACACACACACACACACACACACACACACACACACACTCCCTCCCATTTCTCCACTCAGCCTTCAACCCCCATGCCTCATCTTTTTTCCTTCAAACCCCACACAAAGCCGGTCTATCAATAGGCCGCAGGGCTCTCTGTGGTTTGATGAAGTGTCTCTCATTGAATAAGGCACATAATACATTTGGAGGAGTGCAGAACAATCGCCATTAACTCTGATCTCTCCCTCTGAACAGTCAAAGCCCATCATGGAAATCCAATAGTGGTCAAGCTAAATAGATAAATGTTCACAGTCCACCGTAACATTCTAATTGATTTCCCTTCATGAGATAATCCACTCTCCTCAATAGTGGTCCCTGCCACTCCCTTTCACCCCGGCCGCCCTCTGTGGAGGTACTGCAGATATCTCAGGGCGGAGAAAAAAGAAAGGAAAAAAAAAGGGGGAATAGCTGGTATATATTCATCTATTTGAGAAGTGGCAGGTTCAGCTCCTCATTTTGATGTAGTGGATAGGCTCGAGTCCATTTTCTGTGACCTGCCAACGTCTGCCACACTGACCTTAATGCGAGGCTCGAGCTCCATATCCGAGCCCCATAACACCTCGGGAGACATTAAAGGCACCTCTCTCTCTCCCTCCATTGCTCGCTGTAATTGGAATTCAAAGCAGCAAGTGCCGCGTCGCTCTTCATTGGTCACTTCCACTTATTTCATAATGCGTCTCGATTCTTTCATTATGAGAGCTGTCTGACTCATATTTGCACCTTGATGCCCCCATAATGTCCAAGACCATGGGCAGAATACAAATGTGCTCTTTCCGCTGCCTAGATTTCCTCCTCGTCTCCAACCGCAGTCCGTTCTGTGTGATCTTCAGCTAACAACGTATTTTAAGAAAGGATACAAACTAGTTACAGAGGAAGTGGGAAAGGGAGAGGAAGGAGCTGAAGCGGGCATGTCAGAAACATGTTGAAAGCCAGTTAAAGGGCCTCATGAAAACATTTGTCAATTTGCACAATGTAAACAGGCCGTAACAATGTGTGTTGGGGTCAGCAGGTCAAACCCATGGATCATGCATCAGCTGGCGCGTGGTTATTGTTCCACTCAGCCTGTCAAAGCAAGGGGGAGAGGGTGTGAGCATGAGTGTGTGTGACAGAGGGAAGATGTGGAGAAAAGGCGCAGGGGCCTTCGGGGTGATCAGAACTAAAACGCCGTGCTATTATTAGGATGCCACTAGGAAGCACCATCTGGGTTGTTTAATGAGCCTTTACCACGGTGTTACAAAGAGCCGCAAGTTAATTTCCTGAAACAATATGCTTATAAAAGACTGGGGCATGTTGTAAACCAAGAGCATTGTGCATTAATAAAGCGCAGCTATTTCTACGAGTCACAATGTAGCAACGTATAGCTTTAGTGTACATCACTCAGCAAGCAGCACTGCTTCGCAAATGGCATTTTATCTGCCCAAAACCTTTGGGAGTTAGATTTTATTTCAGCTGCAAATTGACAACAGCAAATTTCATGTACAGTATGTTGGTAGACGCAGACGAAAATGTCTAACTGGAGAGACGAAGACATTCGTGAACTTCTGTCGGTAAGGGCCGAAGCCAAAATCGCCTAAATCAAACTGAGTATTCCCAAGAGGTGTCAGACACTGACAATGCTATATGGCTGAAAGGGCAACACATACAGCATGAGAAAACGGCCTGAGAAGCATTCAGCTACCACTGATAGGACAAAGAAATATTTTGTGTATTAGATAGACTGTTTTGTGGTATTTATGTCCATTTCAAAATGTGTGTGTGTGTGTGGGAGGGGCACGCTCATAGTGACCCTTGGCACCGGGTTTCACCATGCAGCCCGATTCACCAAGTGGCCTCGCCTGCAGGCTGGGATGCAGACCGTGGAGGCGGAGGTCAGCACTGGGGTGATGGTGTGAGGGAAAGGGTGCGGGGGCGATGTTATCTATCTCCCTCTGACGGCCCTCAGGCTATCCATCCAATGGGTCGGCTCATATGGGTCAGACTATAGGGGAATGTGATTTAACCAAAGCTGCACTGCCCACTGTGGGTATAACTGTGAAAGCTGTGATTCAGCTGTGGTCGAGGTTAGGATGAGTGATCAGACAAGAAGACAGGCTTGAAATAAATCCCCAGTACAACCCACTGGGATGAACCGTGTTGAGTGAGTGATGGATGTCTGCACACCTACATGTTGCATGTGTCAAACAGTACGTGTGCTCTAAAGTAACTTTGGGCGAGGAGAGACACTTGACCACCATGTTTCTGAGTTTATCCGATGGAGTTGTCTTCTATTATATTGTGTGTATACCCGTCAGTCAAGTTAACAAAAGGTCAGCGGCTCCCAGACTGCACAGTATATCCCTGTCTGAGCGGGGGATGTTAGAGCACTACCATGCTTGATCAGGGCATTGCCTTCAGCTACACTGCTGCCCAGAGCTAGCCTTGGAGGTGGGAGAAGGTCGGTTTGTGTTTTTTGGGGGGAGGGTTTGAGGGGTGGTAAAATTGGCTCATGGAAACCTGCCAAACCTTCCAATGACTCATCAGCGAGGACCCAGGAGGAGACCTTGAGACAGACGGAGCGTTCTTCCTCTCATGCCTCAGATCTACCTAAGTGTGGGTTAACTCATACCAGATTGTTGCATTGTGTTTTTCCTTCCAAAACACCTGTGGTCATCATGTAGGCAATCATGCATGACATGGCCCGAGGCACAGACACATGGGTCCAGCACTGGTCCATAAGCCCTTGGAATCCATGTCTGTATTTGAGCAGACTTTATTGGACCAGACAGGACAGGAGAGCCTCGTCAGATACCTCAGAAAAATACAGATGCTGCATGAGTCCAAGACAAAGCTAACCACTTGCGCAGAGGTGTATTAAAGACGCATTACAGAAACATTGTAGTTGAAAAGTTGGCAAGTTAAGGAGTGAAAGCCACAACGCTGAGTTACAGAAAATAGGTCCTCCATTGTGTCCAACCAAAGCCATTAATCAAACAACCTCAAATACGTCATTTCATATCTGTCTTTCTTGATACTGAGTGACAGGCAGAACAATCAAATTAAGTTCCTCTCAGCAAACCCACAAGTGTAATTATGCGCTAAGTAGGAACAAATCAACACACGCAGTGCAGTTGTATAGTAACATTGACACACAGTACTTACTGAAGGGGGAATGAATAGAACTTAATAGACTCTGAAAGGACCAGTTGTCTTTTCCACTGTCAGTTTCAATTAGTCATTTAAGGAACAAGCCTCTTTTCATGATTAAGAATGATAATTAAAAGCTGTTCTAAAATAAAAAATCCTATAGTATGAAGAGAATGCAGCTTTGGTTTCTATTGTGATTTGAGAGTGACGTTTCCTTTGCAAGGGCCCCTTTTTTCTAATTGTGTCATATTTCATTGATATTCTCATGTTTCAGGTTGATATTGTGCTGTTATTGTTTTGCCGATGATGACTGAAAAAACGGTTGAATTTGAGAAGTTAGGATTGTGGTCAGTACAGACACCACACTGTGTACAGAACAGCAGCAGGTCTGATCCTTACGATAGCAACGCTTCAAATGCTGAAGCCCGACATTCAATTACCCGGCCACTGGTGAAGCTACTGGGAGACAGGAAGTGGGTCTGCATAACATCCAGCTCCATCCCAAGACAAACTCAATTTGATGGCGCAAGATGATAATGTGACTGATAATGTGATAAAGTGCTGATTATGTTGGAATTTACAGACCGCAGTGTAAGAAACTGTACTGTGCAGGGAGCAGAGAGAACCTGCCCATACATGTAGCTCTGGTCAATGTTATCAACTCCAGCCAGGTAGATGAGGACACTTGACAAACCTTCCAATCCATCGTAACCAACATAAATGCATGCTGACCACTTCACAGAATCAAACTGAAGCGTAATAGTTACAAAGTGAGGTTCAAAGTTTAAGGGCCGGGTTATACTCGAGACTCACCAGACGTGGACATTTGGTATAAGCCTGCCTTTTGTAGCCTACATACATCAGCCCGCATTCTCCCCCCCCTTCCCCTACGTGCACTATTTACCTTATCACCGTCGCTGCATCCTGTGCTTAGCGCCACCAAAGATGATTGTGATTGGTTTAAAGAAATACAATTTCTTTAGCGCTGACGTAGCGCTGTAGAGATAGAATGCAGGACTATACTTAAGATGAAGTGGTTCAATCGGCCTGTTGTTGACATGGCCTGTTGTCTGACCGCAATGGATATCAAACGTCCACACGGGAAGAGGCAGGGTCCAAGCCAGACAGCATATAGAGGGGGGGATGGGGGGTATCGTTTAAGTATATAGGGATAATGGCACACATTTCCAGACAGTCACTCCTGGAAGGCATTCATCGTGTTAAACTTACACGACAAGTGCCACAAAGAGTCGTGTAACAAAATAAATAGAGCTAGTGTCAGATTGTCACTTTTTGGAAAGTTACAGAAATGCCCAGACATAGCTCCCCAACCCCTAATCCGCCAACAGAAGGGTGTGAGGAGAGGGGGTTTCTGAAGATATTCAACAACAATTGACAGAGCACACTGGCCATTTAAGTTACAAGACCATGTAAAGGACATTTTAAAAAGATATAAGTCACCTGCATACCAGCTCATATTAGATGAAGAGGGGGATTGGAAGGTTCTCTTTCAGAGTGAATGGAAGCATTTAATATGATAAATATGTCCACATTAATAATGTTGGAGAATTTCATTAGCAGGACTCAATTCATCAGATGTTTCCAATGCAACAGTCACGATGAAAAACAAAACACAATTTGCTGAAAATCAAAATCAAATAAACATGGCAGCGATCGGTTCCATAAAGTTTAGGTCAACGCTTTGGGAACAACGGCTCACTGTGTGTACCTGATGGGGTCAGAGGATTTCAGCGGCTTGTCAGCAGGATAATTTGCCATCTGCACGGGGATGCATTGCTCTGCTGTGTTGCTCCTGCTGTTTAACATAGCCACTCATTGCAGTGACACTGGGATCTGGGGGTCTGTTCAAGCACCGCTATGTACCAGGAAGACTTTCAAATGTTATCCACATTAGCTGAAAGTAAAATTGTTAGGCAGTGCCTGCTGTTGTGACACATATCACTGTGTGCATATGTTCAGATATGCAGCTGTATTTACCATAGAAACGCAGCATGCTAATTGGTTAAGCTTCTAAGTACAGTATGTTTACACACACTACTAAGAGGCAATGATGGGGACATACTAGGAACACTATATTTAAGGATAAGCACGACGATCTTCGCCACTTATACATTTTAGACTATTTTCTACATTACATTTTTTTTTTTTACAAAAATGGTAGTTTCTGCTTCACTTCAAACATTTGACACAGATGATTGCAGCTTATAACTGTCTCACCTCCATCGAAAGGTGGCTACGGTGACAGGCGAGGGTAGCGGCGTGATGAATCAAGCGGCGGGTGCGATCATTTGAAAATTTCCCTGGCAGATGTGGCTGTGTGCGCGTCTTTGATTAACTTCATTAATATACATGCCTCGCTCTGATACACAGGCAGTGGCATATGGTAAAAAGCAGGAACAGGAAAGAAGTGATTTGCTGTTTGCTCTGGAAAACAAACAAGCCAACAGGTCCTAGCAGATGGCGCTGTGTGCGATGCTGGTGGGAGGCAATGTGCTGCATCGGCGCCGCCGCCAAGCAGGAGCTCTCCTGTGGATGAAGAGAAGTCTAACTATCGCCCTCGGCCTGCCGCATGGTAAACAAATAAAGCGTCCTTCTGCTTTCCTGTGTTGAGCTTTTTATCCTGCGTTGATCCTACCTCCTAATTTCAAAGCACAAAAAAAGAGCTTGTTTTTGGCAAGTTAAAGTGCTCTGGGCTTGATGCTCCTCAGAAAGCGGCTTTAAGAAGAACTGTGTTTAATAATGGCTTGTTTGTGTGCAGCTCTCATTTCCCTCTCTGCTCCCTTCGTCTTCCCTCAGCAAGCCTGCAAGCACACTTTCCACTTTGTTCACGTTTAAACAGGAAAGTCGGCGGCTCATTTACACTGATAATAGATGTTGGTTATGCATCAGCAAGAAATCGCAGTTTAAAGGTGCAATATACGAGATTCAGAGCATTAATATATCAGCAAACAACTTTGATCTTTGTAAAGCCATAGTGGAGTTATGTCTCCCTGAGCAGAAAATGAATTCGCTGTCCCTGTGTGTGTTGGAAACCCAGCTTCTCCTTGCTATGTTGACATTGCTGGGCCGTGCTTTTAGTGCATGGGAACGAGGCCGCACTGGTTAGCTCACGGCCGCCGCTCACCAATGACACCGTCGCAGAAAAGTAGCACCAACCCTCCGATTCCCCCTCAGGTCAACACTCACATCCGCGCTCTGCCAGCTCTTTTACCATCATTTACGCTGTTAGCTGCAAGCGACCGGCTCAGCCGTCGCCATGTGAGCTGTTCAGAGGCAATAGAAATGTTCTTGTATGTTTTCCTTTTATACCACATGCATCACACAGGGAGTGTGCAAATGATCAAATGTATATTACGAGAAGGCACTGTCACGAGATGATAATTTGTGTATCTGCCCCGTGATTCGGACCTGCTCCAAAACATAAATTAAAACCATCACTGACGGTGTTGAGTGAAACCAGGATTCATAAAAAAACAACACATGGTATACAGTCATTAAGTCTACTCTAGTACAGCAAATTATATTCCTACAATAAGATTCAAAGCTCAGAGCACGAATTTGTTTGCATATATTTTGATTCAACTACATTTCACCTTTGTTATCCAAAGCATAGGATGGACCAGGTATGAGGAAGGATCAGAGGGAAAATGGGGGGGGCAAGAGAATAAAGTGCTTAGTTGGCCAGTTGTTCAAGAGTGACTATTATCATTAGTTGCAGGTCTTTGGAGCCTGAGGCGGAGTCCTCTAATGCTCTCCCGTGCTTGCAGACCAGCATATAGCTCGCCCCGAGCCAACACGCTCCTATAGAGCAACGGCTGCAAGTATTGATGTGCTGAATAATTCAAAGAAGGGAATAGACGGTCACATGGGCTGACTGTAGTCTTAACATGAGTTGGTCGTTACTCTGCGGATGGAGGCGTCACCGTCTGTCTTTGATGACATCACATCAAGGAGACAAAATGGCCAATCGGGTAGAAGATAACTGGTAGTAATGTAGAGACCTATTGGTAGACATAACCAAACCCAAATGATTTGGCTGAACAGAAATAACACACACGCTGGATAAAATGATGGAAGCGCTTGATGAGAAGGGATATTTACTGTGATACTTTATGTTGTAATTCACGTGTTATGATTTGCAACGAAACAAAGATTACGCATGTAAAATAGCCATCTGGATTGGACTTCCAGACCAATTATGTGTAACATGGGTATGACTCCTTCACTTGATGCAAACACCCTCAAATCTAAAATGCAGCCCTTTAAATTGAGTCATTGTCTTATTTCAAATCCAGTAGAGAATGTGTCACTGTCAGCTTTGAACCCACTGTGTCTTTTTGTTGCTGTCTGTGTGTTTTTGCATATGCTGTCCCACTTTTATGAGACTATAATTTGACATATGTTTTTACTAGTGCTGCAGCAGTACGTGTGCAGTTGTATTAATAGCATGATGTAATACAGTCTTTAACACAACATGCTTATGTGGTATATTGAAGCTACCTGCATCTAGCTGGGAATATACTCAAAATTATGAATAAACAAGTATTTGAAAAGTAAAATCAAAACAGATATCACTATTCAGTTATCATTTATCCATAAATATATATCTATTCTAAGCTATATTATTGTAAATTGAAGGATGCAAAGCAGATATTCCCTCAAGATACATTTTTTGATGATTACTTCAAGCGTCTTTAGAGCTGAACTATTATCTAAGGCAGATAAAAGTGGGACCGAACCCGCAGCTTATATTGAACGTTTGGCTCCCCACTACTTCAATCTTGGGCTCAAGCATGCATGAAATGAGCTTCTTTTGAAGTAGTAAACTAGTAAACTGGGGTGATTTCAAATGTTTGTTGAAGTTATGCTGATGAATACAGTGCATGTTTATATGTATATGGTTGGAGTGGAGATTACCGATTTGTTGCATCATTTTCTTCTACAGTGCTGACCACACATAAAAGTTTTTTATGTGTTTTTTCTATAATATCTTGCATTTTTTCTTTAAAGCGTCTTCTTTTCATGGGCTGTAAGTGGTTTTGTTTTATGTATGGTGGGGTGGAACTCATGCATAAGAAGAAAGCTTTCAGAGGCTTTTTGTGTTTCCTGTGTGATATCCAAGGCTGCGATTAAGATGCAGTTACTCCCGTCTAGAACCTTGATAGTGTTAATTTCATCATTTGCACCTAAGACTGCCTATCATCACCTTGCACTATATATCAATTAACATACACCGTTTGCTGATGTTACTGATTAAGAAAGTTGCAGGCGCTGATTAAAATATTTCCCCTTGATTAGTGAACGGTAAACAACTTACTGCGGGCCATCGCTGATGAACGCATCGCTGCAATCAGTCGCTAACGGAGGAGGAGTGGGGGAAAAAGAGAAAAAACAGAGGGAGGGAGAAAAAAAAAAGAAAAAAGAGCAGGAGCCACAAAACTGAAGGTTTGGAGTCCATAATTAGGCAGCAGTTCTTCCTTTCTAACCATTTTCCCAAAAGAGAAGAAGCCTGACTACTTAATTGGCGGAATCAAATTTAGTCAAGCGCCCCGTCGGCTCAAACCTACATCATTAAAGTTGCCAGCTAACAAACATCAAACACGAGGCAGCATTAATGAAGCAGATGTATTAATTTTCCATTTATGAGCAGCTAAGCAACTCACTGCCGCTCCCCACACTCCCCGCTCCCCTTTCTCCCTCTCTTTCTCTGACAGCACTATTAATGATCTTTAATTCCCCACAGGCAGTAATAGGCCCCACTGGGAGATACGAAACACTGCGATTTGTATTGAGGATTTAGACATAACGGGGAGAGGGAAAAGAGTGAGATCTTGGGGACAGCTCCGAGGCGCTTGATCGGGCCCAGGCCCCACAGGGGCGGCTGCCGCTCCAGAATAATAAATGACAGCCTCGCGATTAAATCAAACCTTCTGCTCAAAAGGACCAGAGCGGCTGATTGTCACTAACAATCAAGCTGCTTAAAACACCTCTTGGAAAAGAAATCAAAAGCAGACAGCGTGGAAAAAAACGGCAGTTTGGCTCCCGACACCTGACAGTTAACACGCACAGGGGAGAGACAGACCAGAGCCAAGTCCAGAGAATGAAGATCTGTCCCTGGCAAATCTCAGACCATACTCATTATGCCACTATATCCCAAATGCACCAGCCAGCGCCTATGATTCCATATCATGCATCGTTAGCAATATGCACTTGATGAGCAAATGTATTTTACAGTCAAAGTGGCTATTTGCTTAGGATTTGCAGCACAATATCACATCCTTTATTATAATGTCATCTTTGCAAGTATTAAATTCAATGTCAGCAAATGAAATTAGAGGGACATGCTACAATAGCGACCTCTTTCCAATACAAGTCTAATGTTAAAATATTGACAGCGACTCTACAATAAGCTCCCATGACATAAAAGGACATAAACAATCAAAGTTACAAATGCCAGATGGGAGCAGGGCCGTAGTTGACATTGTCCCTGATGCTACATGTGCACATCTAATTATCTGGAGCCGAGGATAACCCAGATAAACAAGCCTGCACCGACATTAACCTACAAATTAAATATGCCGCGCTTTCCAGACCTGCAGCTTTCTGAGGCTCACCCTTAAAGCTGTTTGTTTGTTTCTTCATTAAGCTGATTTACAGCTCTCTGGAGACCCAACTGGATGCTATCTTGCTACAAGTATTTGTTTGTGAGAGAGACAAAATGCTGATGAAGTCAGCATACAGACACTGTACAGTACTCGGCTGCCCTGTGAAGCCGTCTGTTTGGCTAGTCCAACTTGGAGTGAAATTAGTTTGTTTTCTATTTAGTGTGCTTCGGTTTTCACAGCGCACAATTTAAAGCGGACCAAATAAAAAAAAGAAAAATTTGCTGAGGTGTGCGTACGAAGGAGCAACTTTATCTTTTCTATTTTGAAAGCTGCCACGTCTCCGCAGGGAATCAAATACTTCAATTATGATTGCTGTCTTTTTCACTTAGACTCTGCACTGATCTCCTGTGTGCACGAATCCCCTAGTTTATGTCACATGACTTTATAAACTGCACTATTTTTGCGGTCAGTCCTCTCCCATTCATGTTAACATGTCTTTTACCTTTGTCCATCTCAACAAATGTCCACACAGGCAGCCCGTAATCCCCTGCATTTTGGTCCGATTATGTTCTCACTGCCATCGAACCAAACTAGGGTTTTGCTTGGAAACGGTCCGAGTTCACATCTCACAAGCGGTCTTGGTCCGCACCAGAGTACGATTACTGCGTTCACAACTGCCAAAACAAACCGCACCAGAGTTCGATTAAAACGGACTAGATGTTGTCTTGTGACAGCGCCCTTGAGCCTGCGTGATCAATGCTAGCCGCATCCACGAGGGTCACGAGTGTCTGCACGGCCAAAGTGACATCACACCATCAGACTCTGCCCAAACGGTCAAGTACATGGACACACGTCTTTGTTCTGTTCATACTGTCCGCTGGAGGACAGCGTCTACACAGTAAATCCCTATCCTACCACTTATAGAGTAGAGGCCACAACAAATTGTCAGTATGCGGTCCGCACAGATCCTACATGTACACCCTCTATTGACGAAACTGACGTCACACGGACCCCAGCGGACCTTCATGTTCTCGCGGACACAAGTTGTATAACTTGGGCTTTAGGACTCAACTAGAATGCTGACCAGGACTGTATTTGTGTGTTGTCGATGTAAGGAGATACTGAATGTTCTACACTGCCTGATGAACTGAAGTCACATACTCACACTGAGGATGATACTGTTGTCAATTAAATGTGACCATTTTGCAGAGAACAATAGGACGTTAAATGGTAAGAGTTAATGCCACAGACTGTCACTCACTTGAAAGGCAGCTGTGCCAAAACCGACCTGCCACACAGCTAAACACTTGTAATGCCAAAAACACAGACATCCACATAGGTGCTTGGGAGTCTATCTTTCCTCTCTCTCTCTCTCCTCAGACAGCAGCATCATCATCATCATTTCCTCCCTGCTTCACCGTGGCAGGCAGCAGTGGGGTTAAGCTGCCAGCGATGCGATGATAGTGAGAGGGAGACTGCAGCTGGGGGTTGCAGATAGCACATTCTGTCAAATAGCGTCAGGCTGCCTGCATAATGAAGTGGAGAGAACGACGGTGGGAATGGGAAAAAGGGGATGGTTTCATTTGTTATTGCTGAAACTGATACGGCTCCATCACATTCTGAAAAGCAGCAGGAGCTGCAGCTTATAGGCAGGTGGAGATGAAACATTAAGTTGTGGTCTGATTAACTATCAGTGTAACATGCTTTCTTCAAAATTCTTCCTGCAGTGTGTGTATATGGGTTACGGTCTCTATCCCATGTAATAGAGACTCTTAGACCTAGGCTACACTGGGTGACACATTTGTGGTGCGTATTCATAAAGATTCTGAACAGGTGCATAGCAGAATACCCGATCACCTTCACATATGTTTAAAGGAAAGCTTGGGTTCAATACAACTAGAGTCTTACTTTAGTAGTGTTGGCCATCATTTCCTTCGGTTGTAAAACATTGTACTCGCTAAAGTAATTGCTAAGATCTGGGAACACTGATGTCAATAAAAAGAAGTCAGATGGAGCAAGTTGCAGGAGCAGTTTGGCCAGATTATGGAAACAATTTAATTTGGAGGTAAAACTCAAAGTTAATGTACCCAAAGTCTTGTTAATAATCACTGCACAGGAAAATTGAGTGCATGCCAAACTTCTGCAAGTATGGTCGGTCAAAGTTTGACCACAAGCTGGTCTGCACAATGTGACTGATGTTGACAACACACAGTTTGGGTAATACTTTCATCTTTCTCCTTTTTTTCCCAAATGAGTTTGATGAACCACAGGGTCTGTTTGAAGCCATCTGACTACTCTTCTTTTTAGCAATGTTTCTAGATTCAAGCAAATAATGTGATAACGTACTCACATGTTAATATACCTGATTAAAAAAAATTGCAAAAACTGTGAAAATGCCATTCAGGTTGTATGAAACTGGAATTTTCCTTTAAGTTACTTTAAGGAACGTTTAGCTGGTGATGAAATAGTCTCAATGTAATACTGATGCCTCTATATAACCCACATAAGTAAACAAGACCATCAGCAGGAAGATTGGCTATTATTGCTGTTATTTCTAATGTTTATCGCTAATTCCACCGGGACGGATTCTGGCAAATTAGATGAAATCCTGCAGGTTCACCAGAAAATCTTTCAGTTCAGACTCCAGCGGGGGCAGAGACCAGCCTACTTCAGACAGATCCAGATCTGGCTTTGCTGCCGCCTTCGGCCTGCAGTTGGAGCTCCGCCTTGCTGCTCTGCTGGTCCAAGCTGGGAGCCAACACCGACACCACACTGATGGAGGCCGAATGTTTGGGCCTGCTGGAGGGAACCAGAACTGTGCAGGGCTGACTGTCAGACCCCGCTTTAGTAAAAATAGAGGTTTGGTGTTAGGAAACACGACCGCAATTCATGGTTCATGGATGAACTCATGTAACAGCATTGTTCTGGCCTTTAAAACATTTTCAATAAAAGATGTTAACTGAAACCTTTGCTACAAAACTTCAATTAAACTGAAACCTATCGACCATGTGAACAGCCACTCTGATTCAAGGCAGCCTTGAGGACACGCTGGCTGATGGTGCTGAATCCCATTAGTTGCTTTAGGCTGTTTATCTCAGAGCTGTGGCATTTGTCATCATTGGACTCCCCTTGATCAATGCCTTCTTTATCATGATATGTTTCTAAAGTGACTTCTACCCCCCCCCCACCGCCGCCACAAACACATACACCCTGATGCACAAACGCCTGCACGCACACCTACACATCTCCCCTCAACACCCACTGATTTCATTAGTTTCATATTAGGATTGATGGGGCTCTACTGGGGGATATAAATCAATTTGGGAACACTTTTCTAAACCTCAGCCTCAACCTGCAATGGAGCCATCAAGCTGAGGGGTGGCTGAGGGGCAAGAGGCTGGAACAGCTACACCATTGGTTTGCTTTTGCTGGATGGGGGGGGGGCAGGGTGCACAAGTAATTTTGCCTTCAGGGTTTATGATCGAAAGAGTTCCCCCTTCATGGTCTATCTATCCACCCTAGAAAGCTCCCCGTCTACCCATTCTCCTCTTCCACAGCCACCTTTTCCTTTCATCCCCAGCGCTTTCCATCCATTCTTCCATACCGCCATGATTTACAACTAGTACTCATGCGCTTCCTGGGAATTGATTTCCAGGGAACTGCACCTTGTGCCCATCCTTTCTGTGGGGGCCATAACGATCAGGTTGTGGATCATTAGTCTGGACCACTGTTTTCCACTGCTCTGCTGGCTGGGCGCCATACATCTCCCCCCTCCTGCCGAGTCACAGCCGCTGTTAAATTGCCTGTCCCCTTCTGTCCTCTTCCTTCTCTTCTACCCCCACCTCCCCAGCCCCAGTCCCACCTCAGGATCCTCATCTGTCCTCTTTTGCACTACAGCATTTATTGAAAAGCAAGCTGTGCCCGACCCAAAGCCAAAGCTGTAGAGGCCAATCAAGTCCGAGGAAATCCCCGTCAAGTTTCTCCCATCCCCACACGCTGACCTTAACCTCAGCAGACAGACAGATGACACATCCTTCATGTTATTTTTGAGAGAAGTCGTCGCCAAATGACATACAGGGCTGCCATATCACCACAGATGGCTTTTCCTGACAGACGCTGACTGGGGTAATGAATAAGAAAGCGATGGAGTCAGTTTGTCACCAAGAGGGCATGAGGAGAGCAGTGGAGCTCATGGTTGAAAGGCTCTTATTACGCCCCCTGAGGAACAATATGTTCTGATTTGTTGCATTTGCTTCTTGACAATGTGCCAGAATTGAAGGCCTGATTGAGCTTCCAGGGGTATTTTGAAAGACCGAAGCCAGTATTTTTCTTTGAGTGCTCAGCAAGCTGCCATTTTTTTTCCTCTTTTCTCTCATTCCGCAATCTTGAATTGAACAGAACAATACAATGACACGCAGGTTTAACTCTAGTGCTAATCATGCTGATTCAGTCCCAGGGCCACAATCACGCAGGCGACGATCTGGCCCGTTCACATTGAACACTTCAATTGTTTCTTAAAAAACAGATCAGGATTGGCTAAACAGCGCCGTCCTGGTATTAATAAATGTTACCGTGCCTTTAAGTTGAAGTCATCGTTACTCACGTCTTAAGAAATTACAGCTCAGAGACAGAAATCATCTCCAGCTGCTGTCTGGTGGTTTTCAACCTCTATGCAGCAGGATCAGCTTTCTCAGCCTCACCCATGTCTCACAGCGGCTTGATTAATTGCATTTTCATCTGGGAAACGAATCCAAAACTGGTCAAACAAACATTTTGCTGTATAAAGAGGCCGAGGTAAAACAAACAGCAGCACAGACCGCCAGCCTCAGCTGCCTCTAGTGGCTCTACACTGTGCTCTGGCATTGGCAGCGGAAGCTTCTCGAACTAGAGCCTGGGCCTGGCAGCCGGCACTGGCAGCGATGATTTACAACAGCATTTAAGTGAATCTAATAAGCAGAGTGAATGCTTGCCATTGCTTTGGCATGGCCCGTGCTTGGGCCCTAATCATTCAAATATTTTGGCAAAAGGCAATGCCCCGCTCCTCTCCAAGAGAGAATAATGAGACACGGAGCTCTTAATCACAGCAGATCAGTTCAAATAAATGAAAAGAGAATCAAAAGCATTCTTTGCCGAAGCAGCCCCGCACTCTGTCCAAATGAGCTGACAGAGGGCCAGATCTGGGAGATGGGAGATTTACTCAGGAGGTGGAGCAGATTTTCCATGACTCGTGAAGCAGTGTCTTACTCTGGCAGACGAGAAAGTAGTTCTGGAGGAAACGAGACACAGCGTTTGTTCCATTTTCTTCAACTTGGATGTTCAAAGTAATTATGTACAGTATGCACACATATACAGACATGCAAACACAAATATTCTGTCCAGCCCAAGAAGGCGATGCCCCGTGATCTTCACAGCTTTTTAATCATGCACTTTTTTTTTTTCACACTTGCTCTATCACACCTCAAACGCTTTTCTGGAAACCCACGCAAAGCGACGCGGTAGCTCTGACACCTCATCCAGGCTCAATAATTCACCATGCTTTCACTTGCCAATTCTTCCCGCTGCCAATCTGAAAGCCTTCCACGTACTCCGCTTGCTGAGACAGTGCTCTAACAAACGATGCTGTCAGTTAACAAGATGGAAAAACATTCTGTTAATTTTTTCTCTCCCTTCTTCCCTCCCCTCCCCGGCGAGGAGTCTTGATGTGCAGAGACGAGGGCTGGATCACAGCTTGCCTGGGGGAAGCCTGACACAAGACAGGCTGCCGCTGACATGATGAGCCTCGAGACTGCTGGCAAATTCTTGTGATGTCACTTCCCGCTCTCGACAGCTCTGACACCATGGCGTGGGGTACTGGGGAGGCGAGGAATAGAGGGAGCTGCTGGAGGTGGTGCTTGGGAAAGGGGGGAGTGGCGGGTGGAGGCCTGATGAGAAGAAACACTGGTGCGTCGACTTCGCGGCTCTTCTGTTTTCTTTAATGTTCCCCCTTTTATCAGCAGTTGGAGCTGTCAGCGGTAATCACGCTTGTAGTGAAGAGCTGCAGAGGCGATAAGCTCGGCCTGTCAGCGCCGCATCCACCGCGGCAGACATATGCTGCTGCCTCTCCCCGTGTCTTTCTTTATGCATGATGGCATTCTCCCCAGAGAGAGTAGAGAAAAGCTCAGGAAGAGGTGGATCATCCTCACTGGGAAGATGGAGGGAAAACTATCATATCTTCCTTGAACTGGGGTGCGTTGGGTGTGTGCATATGTGTGTGTGTGTGTCATTTGTTACAGTAAAGTGATCCTATGATACAGAGTAGAGGGATATTTCACAAATATCACAGCATAGGCAACCACATGTCTCTTACAGCAGTATTTAAATGTTACAGTAGTGAAATAGGAGATAGAGCATCTTTAAGTACGATAAGGTAGCTAAATTATGATTACATCTAACTATAATGCAAGGGCTCTCTGTCTGTCTGTCTGTCTGTCTGTCTGTCTGTCTGTCTGTCCTTCTCATATCTCAACAACCGTTCATCTGATCTACATCACACTGTGCAGGCGTATTTCTGGGACCCAATGGAGTGCCATGTCAAAATCGGAGCAATTTGGACGTGCAAAATGTTCAATATTAATACACTTTGAATAAACAAGCATTAGCACTCTCTGCAGCAGCGGGGGCGGGGCTTCGGGGCTTTGCGAATGAAGTCAAGCAGGTCGTCGGCAGCGGGCCTTAATAGCCACCGCTCATTGACTGCAGGTGAGGAGGCTCGTGTTCCAAACGTCCACGCATTCAAAGCGGGCACGCTCAACGAATTAAACTGATGCTGTGCTGTTAAAGCTTTTTTCCCTGTGGCAGCTTCATGTGCGGAGACTGGTGTGTCACTAATAACCGTCACATCAATCTACCGAGATGATGACAAATGTGGCCTTGTGTCAAAGCTGGTGCAGTCTCTTTTATGGCTACAAGGCATCATCATTACAGACATGAATAGTAATTACATGCGCAGAAAAATGTGGGGACGCTGCGGTCGCACCATGTGCACGACAGGTGTCGCGCGACATAAATTATGGAACGTGTGGCAGTCAAAAGTCGCTGGGCATTTGGTTACCAATTATCCTTCTCTTTTGAGCATTAAAGAGCTGTGCATTGTTTACCGTTAACAGATGTAATTGAATAATAATGCCCTGGCCCCACCTGTTCTCTGTGTATGGGAGATAGCTCTTTGGTTGGAATAAATGAGCTTTGCTCTCCCCTCTTCCTCCCTCCTCTCCCTCCCTCGCTCTGACAATGGGGCTGAGAGGCTTGCCCTCGCGATGGCCATTAAAATAATGTGGCCTAACCTGAGCAGGGGTTAACCAGCTAATGTCCTCAGTGGACATGAATAATGCAGATCGGGTTCCTAAACAAGCACACAAATGAATCTATAAATCACCCAGGTCAGGGCAATCTTATTACCCCCCCCACCCCCGACAACCTCTTCCCCATCTCCCAGTCTGATTCATCCCTGTCAGGCTCCTGCTGAGGGAGCTTCCTTGTATAAACATGCAGTTAAATGTCCTGTTGGTTTAATAAGTAGGGTGTGGACTAACAACACAGAGAAGCTGCCAGGCACAATTGGATACATTATGCAGTAGCTCACCTGTTCCCTTTTCTAACCAAGGTGTTTAACAAAACAACATTGTCAAACAATCAGTTGATGTCTCTGTAAAAATGGCTGGCTAATGTCAAAACATGCTGAGTCAGCCATGTGCTTCTTTTATTAAATCACTTTGGTTGGGTAGAATGTCATTTGGATTGCATTATCTCATAACATTGGGTCTAATCTCCTGCCTATTTACAAAAACTAAACATTGTATTCCTGGACTTCTCTAATGGATTACAGTATTCTGCATAGGTGTTCTTGTTATTATGACCATTCCCTATACATGCAATGAAATGCACCAATGTTAAAAGAGACACATTTTTCTCATTTATTAAACATTTACTGTTATTGTTGAAAACACATGCCAAACTAGTGTTTTACCACAATGGCACAGTTGTTTCTAATCCTCCTGGAACTGGGGCACAACCAGCAAATTTCAATCAACGTTTGGAGCAACGCTGTGGGGACAATGCAAATAGAAAACGGGGAAATCGCAGTGAATTAAAATAATGAGAAATAGCAAATAAACCTCAGCAGTTAACTTCCCAGATGCTGCTGAAATAAACTGAGGAAAAGAGATGAGTTATGGGGGGCCGAATGCTCGACAGTGTCTCTGGAAACAGTCTTCATGGATCAACATGGATTTCATGTATAGTCGCAGATGAATTACCGGAAAAAAAGCACAACCAACAACACAGCCTAACACTAAAAAGTTTCCAAGGCCTTCACATGTGCCCCCTATGGCTGAATAACTTGCTAAGTGATCAGCATGAGTTTCACTATTAATCCCAAGATTTAGGAGGTGACCCATCCAACCCCAACCAGTCAATTTCAACACTATCTTCACCTCTAACAAATGTATCCTTTAATAACTCTTCCTGCACGTCCTGTGGGTCTCAAAGATTGATGGTCAAACACTGAAGCCCAACCTCTCCCCATCAAAGGAGAATATGAGCAGGCTCGTGGGAGTTAGGTCACTGCTGGACACAAAAAGAGAGGAGGGTGTGTGTACGCGTGTGTCGTGATCAAGGAAGCACAGCGGTTAAGCTCACATAGACAACTAACCCCGTTTCATTTGTATGTGAACGAGTATGCGCTCCTCCATACTCCATCAAACAAAGCCACTGCTAGCTCACAGAGTCATTTCCCTCTCTCCCAATTACAAATGAGTCCATTAGTGTGTCTGCAGTGAGCCCTGTGCTGTCTCCCAGTAATGGCTTGTGAGATTTCCATCATAATCATAATGGCTCCCAGAGCAGCCATGAGTGCAGATGGAAGGTCGCTCATAGGTAATGAGCTATCTCACTACCCAAAGGGCACGTCTTTTGCTTTGTTATTTAGAACTGTATGCCTGGCATGCGTGTGCTTGTCATGGCACGTTTCTACATTTGAGGATGAGGAGGCGGATATAGCAAAGGGAGGATAGACATGGACTGGCTGATGCCGGGTACTGATTAACATCACAATATTGTCGTCCGAGCTGCAACTGTAGATGCTAAAAGCTGTAATGTAACTGAAGCCGACGCATGGCGGCTAACACCAAACGCCCCCCTCACATTGGTTTGCATGCTCACATTCTTTCCGTCTCCCTCTCCCCCTGGTTGTGTAGCTGTGCCGAGCAGAAACATCATTAATGCCAGCAGTGTCAGAATGACTCACCTCCACTTGCCATTCGAAACGCATCATATTCTTTTGTCTGGCCTCGGAGCATGGCAGCCAGCACATCTGCATCTTCTGCCAATTATTCTCCGGTTGCCGGTCTTGGTAGCATTTTCAGAGCGCGTGTGCTCACTGTACTAGTGAGCTGGTTGTCTGCATAGCCACGGAGCATGTGGGACTGTTTGGAAGGGGCCAATACTTATGCCCCATGCTTAATTGACCAGAGAGCTATGTGTTGTTGTGATGCGGGTCATATCAATGAGGGGACCTGACATTTTCATGTAGGATTCCGGTTTCATAAAGGCGTGTGTTTGTCAGACGCTTTTACAAACTTTCATATGAGCAATCAATGAAGGATGATCACAATGGGCAACATTGGTCTCCAGAGTATTGCTGAGGAAGATCTGACCTAATTGTGTGCTGCTTGCTGGAGCCATGTATAGAGCCATATAATGATGCTCGGCACATGCTATTGGTAGCTTTTACATGTGCCTGTATGATAGTCACTTTGCTCTTGTATTGCTTTTGCTCCTAACCAGCTTACATGGTGTAGTAGCTATGACACAATCATTTTCTATATACGAGTGAGGCACAGCTACATTCTTAGAAATAATGATGCTAACTAGAACCACATAGGGTTCTTCGCCTTGTCCCCATAGGAGAAGCCTTTTTGGTTCCCGATAGAACCGTTTATAAACCTACCGAGAAGCCTTTTCTATTCCGCTTCTCCTTTCTCCACCCTAACCATGGATTAATGATGCATTCCAGACAACTCACAACTCAAAAATGTCTGACCTTCTGACCTACAATGCCACGCCACTCAAAGTCAGGGTTCCTACTTGTAAACTGCATGCAAGTCCATCTACCCCCAACTTCACGAAGAAGCAGTTGTCTGACATCACACAACAAGAGAAATGTACACTGCATATGGTAAAATATCAACTAAATGGCAACATAAATTATATTTACAATACTATCATATAGTTCAGCAAGTAATTTGTGTCAAAATATGTCGCAGTAATATTATAACAATCTTTGCTTTCAAGATTTGCTCCTAAGAGGTAAATGTGTCTGGGAATCTCAGCCCTTCAAGGAAGAACCCGTTTGGAACCTTTAATTCTAAGTCCTGGATGATCCACCATCTAACAACATAATATGCTCAATTATTAATGGTGGTAGGAATGATCTGGGTAGACCTCTGAGATTTGGTCCTGCCCCCACAGTGCTGAAATTCAAAGACAGCTAGCACCCCACTGTGCAGAATCAAAAGGAATAGACTATTTACTGCTGCTTATGCAGCCTTTTTGTACATTAGCCATTAGGGCATTCTAATGATAGAGAAATATACATAAGGGTCAGCCACAGCTCTATACTTAAGTTCACCCGCTCCCGGGAGGTCTGCCATCTCCCTCTGCTTTAATTTGAAATCATTCAGAGGCAAAATGTTAGCCGTTTGATTTATCCCTTATTACATTGCTTCTTAAGAATGTGTCAGGCGGCCTCATGAATTCATTCATCTCCATAAGCTTTCTCAGCGCCACTTAGGCCTTGTGTAATCTGGGTGAGACCCCTTATCACTTCATTTGCACAAGCAGGAGACTATCAATTCCTGTCCAGTATCTGGGCCAGGGGAATTAGAGCAGAGGTGTTTGGATGTGTCCAGGCCAAAGCTGCAGTGACAAGAAACTGATTACACGTTGAAACACCATGCAGGTGTTCCATTCCACACCCTCTGTTTACAATATTAGTGAGCATTGGTTAAATAAATATCTGCTGCTTCACTGCTTACACTTTTTTCAGTGTAGATCGCAATTGTCAGGCAATGTTCCACCATGAGTCATTGATGTATTGCCACTCTGACAGGAGAGACACTTAAAAGCATTTAGCTGGTGCCTAGCTGCACACAGCAGCCTCATAAAGCCAGACAATGGCTGAGCTTAATAAGAAACAGAATGGATCCCATGAGTGTGGAGGACCCATCAAGCTGGGGAATTTCATTTAATTTCCCCGGGGCTGTCTATGTCTTGTACACATAATTAGAGCCCAACATGCAATGCTCCTTGTGTTTTGTCAATAATTCCCCAAGGAGCAATCAGGACAAGGGTTGGACATGCCTCTGTGACCTGGGCTACTTGCAACAAGCTCAGCCACCTAATTACACTGCCTCTAACAAGCAGTGTGGTGGTGGTGGTTGTAAAGGAAGGACGTGTGTGTGTGTCGGGGGCGGGGGACGGCCTGAGCCCAGGAGCCGACAGCGTACAGCCCCTCCTCAGAGCCCCTGATGTCATTAGGATTGTTTGTGGCTGCCGCCATGCATGCTGGGACAGCGTTGTCATTCTGACAAGCCTGTTCTCCATTTCCCTCATTTAGGAACCTCTTCTGTAGTGACTCACTGTCTCTAGTGGTTTACACAGCAGGGGATTCGGGATATGGTCCTCCACAGCAGATATTATACATGTCTGTGGTGCATAATAATCTATCTTCTGTCCGTGACTACAAATGTTGCTAGTCAAACGATCCTTGGAAGACTATTTTAGTCAATCCAAAGTTGATTTAATTCACAAAGTCAGTTTTTACATTATCTTCACATATTGTTCAGTTGGAGTTGTTGCACTTACAGATAATTCCCTGGAAGTAACTCATACACAACTGAAAAGTGTAAGCCTAAAAGGACACTAATGACTCACTGATTGATGACTGACCTATCAAGTAGGGGGTAGAAGTACACCGTGGAGCTCAAATATAGAATCAAACAAAAACCTGTGCATAAAAGCAGAAAACTATGCCAGAGATCATTTGATGGAGAGATCATAGTCTGATCAAATGTTCACTACGTTATCTATGCCATAGACTGCATTACAGTCTACAAAATTGTTAATTTGGTATCATTTTACAGTCTTTGTGTTGAGTGCACTGGGTTTGCTTCTGCCATTTGACAAATCGCAGATAGAGAAATACTGCCATGGCTGCAGGGATTAAAGCCATTTTCTGTGGGTGAGCTGAGGTTACTGTGGAGGGGGGAGAGACACAAAGCCAGGAGCCAGTCAATTCTGAAGCGAGTAGCCTGCAGAAATCATTGGCTTGACAAAAGGGCAATGAGGGGGCAGACGGTCGGTGTGAGAGTCACTGGCCCAGTTGCTGGGGGGGGGGGGGGGGGGGGGGGGGGGGGGAGGGGGGGGGGGGTTGGGGGGGGAGGTGCGCAGGGCGGCAAAAAAA